>NW_026559015.1:0-93662 GCF_026930045.1 Uloborus diversus
CCTCAGTAACATAGACTCATTAACTCATGAGTCTATGTTACTGAGGACCATCTCCTCTAATTCACAATAGCAGAACTCATAGCTCTTAAAGAACATACTGAGTTTAAACTCAGTGTGTTCTTTAAGAGCTATTTTTTCCCTATATCATGAATAAAGAGGAAAATTCAACACAATAATTAAGGAAAAATTTCATCAAGTAGCTCATAAACATGCTTTTGAGAAAATGAAACACGAAAGAATGGTTAGTTTTGCTAAACTTACAATAAAAAGAAGTAACTAATGAAATTTTACCTTAGTTCAAGTTACTCTAGTAACAAAAATACACTGATTCCAATGATTAAAATTTAGTAGCATATAAAAGATACTTCAATATCTTACGTAAAAAAAAATTGAGTAAATTTAGAGCATTCCCTCATCTTCAAAAAAAACATCTATAATAGAGGAAAAAATGAAATTTTCGGAAATTTTTGATTTTTTAAAGTACGATTTCGTTATCAAGAAATTCATAAACAATTACTAAATTAGAGCAGATAGTTAGTTATAGATAGTTTTTCAATCTGAATCATTTTTACTGTTATTTTTTCATTAAAAGAGCTAGAAGAGTGATTTGAAATCTGAAGAAAATTGGTAAAATTTCAATCTTTGTTAATATCTCAGATTCAAAAAAAAAAAAAAAAAAATCCGAATAAATTTTACTTTGCTCTTTCCCAATAGAGATTTGTTTATAGAATGTGGAAGTATTTTTTTTTTTTAAGTGCACGTTTATACCTTATGGAGTTATTGAGTCACAAATTGGCTGCAATGAACTCTGAAAACTTAGGCTTAGCCCAAGCATCAACTTCTAATTTCAATAACAAAGCTACAAACAGTTTTTAAACTTCCATACTTTGCATTCCCTCATAGAAATGCATGGTTTACCTAAATGAAAATTTTCATTGAAATTTGTGACATGTCAGCCACAGCTGATTTGCTCATTTCGCGTGGATGACCCTTTAAAAAACATTCCAGGTTAATAAATGTCTACTTATGTTATTAAATACCAAGGCAACATATTTTTAATGTAACTAAACCTCCTTCATGAATCAAATAATGCTTTAAAAATTATTATTCATTGTAATAAATATCTCGTTTAAGTTACGACAAACTAAAAATGTAATTACATTGATTACAAATGCTTTGAAAGAACAGCAATTTCCTTTTTTTTTAAAGGAATGAAATCTCAAACACACAGCAGTTTTCAACAAAGCATGTTGAACATGTTGGCATGTTTCAAAAAAAAAAAAAAGGACCTAAGCAAAAATGTTGAGATTTCAAATTTTTATAACCATTATTTATTTTATGAAAAAGAAAACAAAAAGCAGAATGGAGGCTATTAAGGTACTAATAAGACCATGCATTGCGGAAAATACTAGTACAGTCGTCCCTCACTACTTCGCGCTTCAACTTTCGCCGCTTCACTACGTCGTGTTTTTTTTTTTTTTTTTTTTCAAATATAGTAATTAGTCTTTTTTATGCTTTCGTATAAACCTTTTCCTACAAAAGAATAACAAAGTATGTCTTTCAAGTAAGGTAAGCTCTTCTGAGAGGCTGTAGCTGTACTAGTTGAGGGAGTGTAGGTATAAAATCACCGAAGAAAGTGCAGCGAATCATTATTTCATTTTAACCGTTAAACACTATAACTGGAAAGTATAAATCACTAGAGGATAAATAAATCTGTAAATGGTGTTCAACAGTGTACTAGCTTTTTAAGTTGTATGCGCAATACCTTTAATGAAGATAAATGTAGAAGAACGGGGACATGTGTGTATGTAGTTTTATTTCCCAATAATAACTATGTGATATATATTACATCTAATACATCTCATTTTCTCATATTTTGAGTAATATATTAAGTATGCAAATGTAATAGTGGCTAAGGGTGTTGTTTCGTGTCTAGAGGGCTCAAACTATGTTAAAAACCTATTTAAAGTGTTCTAAGTAAGTTTATGCACTCTAGTTAGGAAAATATTTGGTTTATAAATACAGAATCCTACTTCGCGGTAAAGCCTGGAACGAATTAACCGCGATAAACGAGGGTTAACTGTAATCTCTAGCTAAGCATGGCTTAGATTTTCTTTTTCAGCAGAGGCAAAATAAAATACAATAATAGTAAATCAGAACTTTATGATTTTAATATGGTTATTTCTTTTATTTTTTTTATTTTTGTAGTCTTCTTAGATTCAGTTTTTAAAAATGAGATTGATTTTTTTCTCTCAAACTATCAGGAAAATTCACATGTCCGAAACACGACATTTACCGTACAACAGCATCTTTGCCTGAATAATGCAGCAGTTTTACCCATAAGATGGAAATATGGGAAAGGAATTCTCTGACATTTCCCAAAACTTTTTAGGTGATTTTCATTTTCCCTGACAGTTCCAGATTTTCCATGTTTACTAGGCAACCCTGTGTTTTGATATAATTCGAGCTTGCCACCATATTCTCTACCTGCCTTCCAAGTTTGTACACGACATTATGAGACAACCTGTGTACAAAACATAATGGACACAATCCTTATAGCAAAATAGTTTCCTCCATCAAAATATTGTGCACAGGTTTAACTAAACCAAAAAAAAAACTTGGTTTTGGTTTTTTTCAAAAAAAAAAAAAAGTTTTTTTTTCCCTACCCTTAATAATAATAATATACATCATTCCATTAAAAAATTTATCAGAAATAAAAATCCATGACAAAATACCCCCCCCCCCCCCAAAAAAAAAGCACTTAGACCAGTGTTTCTCAACCTTTTTTGTCTGGCAGACCAACAAGAGCTTGGAAAAAAAATTGCAGACTGGTGATGGTTTCTTTCTATTTCTCTCTCTCTCTCTCTCATTTTTTTTTTTTTTTTTTTTTTGGCAAAATAAAAAAAAAAACCCTTCAAGGATGCAGTTTTTTTCTTCTTTTTTTTCAAAATAATAATTTTAATACATGAGTTAATAAATACAGAAATGAAATTTGGCATTAAAGAGCTACTACAAAATTTATTTAAGTGTTAAGAATAGGACAAAGAAATTATTGTACTAATTATGCATAAGTAATAAACATTGGTTGAAGTATCATAGAAAACTACAAAAATTAGTCACAAAATTTAAAAGATGTCATAGGATATTATTTTTATTATAAAATGGTGTTATCTTTTTATTTTATTTATTTATTTATTTATTTTTAAATTTATTTATTTATATTTATTTATTTATTGATTCAGAAAACTTTTTTTATTTGGACAAGCAAACATTTCTGAGGACCAGTTAAATTTTTCTGCTGACCAGTGCCAGTTTGCTGGACACAGGTTGAGAATCGCTGACTTAGACTATATAAAATATTATGCCTTGAACAAGGTTACATTTCAACAACTATTTCCAACAGAGCAACATGTGAGTTTTTTCACTATATGCAATTTATTTAATTTTTTCACAACTTAAATTGTTTAGGAAGTTGATCACCTACATGTTTAAGTTGGTCAGATCATCAGACAATTCCTTTATCATACTGCCTACAGTATCTTCTTTGCTTTGATTACTGTTAGATCGTTGCTGGATACGAGGCTTTGGACCACATAGAGCTTTATTGTGAGATTTCATCATGGCAAATATATTCTGACAGTTGGCAATAACAGAATGGCTTGCAGAAGATGACTAAATTTAAATTAGAAAGAGAGTAAAAATTTTCAATACTTTAGTAAAAATTATCATGCAATAGTAATACAAAAAGCTGCATGACATAACCAGGAAAACATTGAACACTATTTTAAGAATTATTATGGTTACAACACAGTGCCTAAAAGAAGGGTTGCAGAGGTGCAGAAAAAGAGTTGCTCTTCCATTGGCTGATGATGATAAACAACTTGAAAAAATAAATAATGCATAAATTAATTTTAATCTATCTGCAGTCATAACCAATATATTATGCCTATAGTCCCTGGACAAATTATTAGATGAATTATAGCAGATGTGAATTAGAATATATGAGAGTCCATTGCAACATATGTTTGGGAGCACTTTTGTCTATTACTCTTAAAATAAATTTTCACTCTCACGTCTTCCAGAAACAGGAAATTTTTTAATAATAGTTATTTTCATTAATGAAGATATCACATAGAAGTCAGGTGAAAAGATTAAGCTAGTTTAGTTTTCTGAAAGTATGTTTTTTACAATCATTTTAACAAGTTTAGTAAAATGACACTACAAAACATCTTTCTTGCTATTACTAACAATTAAAGTTATGAAAAACTATCCAATTAAAGTTGCTGTCATTTGTAATTTTTCCCCCCTTTCAGAGGTAATATTTAACATTACAGCTTGATGGGCGAAAATGCTTTTACACCGATGTTTGGAGAACCTTTTTACTTTTGTTTAAGGTGGGAAAAGGGATACAATATAGCTAGAGCCAGTGCAAAGAATTTGAGTATAGGTGTAATTAAAAACGTTATTTAGGCCTCCAGCCCTGTACTGTAAAATAAGTTGGAATAGATGTGACTAGTGATGTGGATCGGGTAAATACCCAGCGGGTAGGTAAATATTTTTTGGGTATTTACCCGGGTATTTACCCAAGGTCTGGGTAAATACCCAAAAACTGGGTATTTTACAAAAATTGCAAAAAAGTGAATGGGATTTTTTTTAAAAATCTAAATGTGAAATAATTGGTAAAACTGATAGATACATATATGTATTACACAGTTTATAATATTTTTTTATTGAAACACTTGATGAAATCATGAAAGAAACATATGGTGAACCAAAGAATCTTTCTTTTCAATGTCATAATTGGAGAAGTATAAGCAATTCATTATGAACTTCAGGATTTCAAAATCACAATCTAGGTTAGTCATATCCAAAATGAAAAAAAAGGAAGCATGAGGGATGTTTGGAAGAATAAACTGAGAAGTTATTAAGACTATCGTGTTATTTATTTTATTGATATTTAAGTGATAACATGGAAAATATAGAAACAGTTTTCACATTAATAAGCAAAAAAAAGCAAAATATTCTTCTCTGTTGCCTTGCTCATTTGCATTTGCTCCCCTGTAGGGTGGGAAGTTCATTTTTTTGGGTATTTTTCCGAAGGCAGGGTAAATCCCCTAATAATTGCGCATTTTGCAAAAAATTTTTAGGTGGTATTAAAAGGTGACTATTTTCTTTTTTAAACATAAATCCTAAAATAAAAGATTAAAAATTTTAAATGTTTATGTATATTACGTGTGTGTGTATATATATATATGTGTGTGTGATACAGAATACACCTGAGCAATTGAACTAAGTTTGGAGGAAATTTCTGCATAAGATATAGGTAAATAAATAGTAATAATAAATTGAGCGACATTTCGTTACATTTTGATGTCATGCAGGGACATATTACTGCGTTATAAAAGACTAGGACCTTAAAAAATTGATGTTTGCTTTTTTCGTAACCAGTTAATCTTTTTACTTTTTGTAGAATGGCTTTTTATATGTGAAATTTGGCTATCGACATTGATCAGGCATATCCAACACATTTAATGTGAATATCATATTAGATTGCTAAGCTGTTTCACACAATAATTCTTTAAATATGTGATCAAAATACAATTTTTGGGCAAAAATTTATTGTTTTGTATATTGTTGGTTGTATACAGAAAAGTATTTTAGTTGAATATAAATTTTTGAAATAAATACCCGGGTATTTACCCATTTTGGGTATTTACCCGGGTATATACCCTGGGTATTTACCCCTAAAAATAAATACCCAGGTATTTTACATCACTAGATGTGACAATTATCCGTTTGAATATTTTTGTGTGTTGGTAAACAGAAAAAACTGGAAAGCATTTTTAAATTTACTTTCTCATGTTTTCCTTTTCCTGTAATATGTTGTTTAACCCTAGTGTCAATGACCGCGACAGGGTACTCAGGTACTTTTTGCAACTTTTATCATAATTTTTATCACTTCTAATTAGCTCTTGGCAAAATTGCTTTTAATCCTTGTTATTTATATGAACTTGAACTAAACAAAGTTTTAACCCTGTTTTCATAAACATTTTTTTGGAAGGGGGGGGGGGGGTAGCATTAAAAATTCTTATACTTATATTCAATAACCAGGTAGCGCTCAAGCGATGGCAATTTTTGGCCAATGGTTCAAAGACCGCCGATTATTTTTTGTTTCAAACGGCCAATGACCAAAAAAAACTAACTAAGGACGGCCGAAATATAGGTTCCAAACATTTTTTTAAAGAACAAAAAAGTATTCAATACGTTGTAAAAACTGATGGCAAGTCAACATTTTAAAAAATGAATGGATAAATAACTTTGATAGCTAATCCGTCTGACACATTTATATTTCTTATTTTTTAATGAAAATGTTATGTTGAAAATCAGAGCAAAGTAGAGAAAATTACATGGGGCGCAGAAATATTTTTCTAACAGAAGAAAAGATAACAGATAAAGAGGGGGGATTTAAAGGATTGTAATGAAGAGTCACACCATTTACTAATCGTTAAAAGCTCAAAGGTAAAAACGGAAGTGAAACAAAACTTTGCTAGAGAAGTACTGTATTTCAATAAATAAAAATACAAGGATAGAAATCTAAAATATTACTATTAATTTTGAAGTATTTGATCAATCGTCTCAACACCAGATTTTGTTTTGCTATAAAACATAATAATTAGGGCTATTGGTTGCCCCACAGTTGCTTTTGTTACGATGTGAAGTAGAAAGCAATATTACGCCTTTTTTCTTTTTGTTAGTATACGAAGATATTGTTACACTTTTATTGGTACCAAATTAGAAACATTCTCTCATGATGTAGACAATATTTCAGTTAGACTATACGTTTTTTTTTTTTTTTTTTTTTTTTTTTTTTTGTACTTACTTATGTCAGATGCCATGACAATATAAAGGTTGAGCAAATAATTGTGAGGTGAAAAATTACAAATAATATTTTTCAATAAAACAGGCAACATGAATGAGCTTTGTGGGTCACATTTGGTCCGCGGGTCATAAGTTGAGGCTGATATAAATAAATAAAATACTATGAATTCACTATGATATACCAAAGTGTACAACCCAATACATCCAGTATCACAAAAAACTAGAGAAAACCAATTTTTACTTACAGACCATTCAACATGAAATGTAAGCATAAAATGCCAGAAAAACAATAAGCCGTCTCGGTTTTCAGTAAAAACAGGTACACACATTTCCCGTGATGAGGTTGGAAGAAAAAGTTCCATTCAAATAGAAGGGTTGTCAGAAAAAAAAAATATTTTCCTGTTCTATGCCTTCAAAATTCGAAATGGGTACCGTGCTACTCGGTTATTGAGAGTTACGGGAATGTTTGGTCATTGATGCTCTTTTATATTTTTTGTTACTGGTTGTTCCATTTATATTTGGTACTTGTATGTTTTCAATTTGCATATGCCAAAGACGTTGTACAAACATTGACATACACATCAATGAGGATTCACTAACAGGAACTTACTGCTCCTAAGAGGAAAGGCACATCATCCAGCTTCGGATGGTAATGAGGTTGTGAACCCAGCTTCGTAAACTTTGATTTTTCGAACACTGAATCAATTATGTTCTCTCCTTCAGTTTGGACACTAGCAGTAGCCTAGAATAAAAAACACTTATAAGAGTATTTAGTGAACCATGATGAAATTTCTATTTAAAATTCATAAAGTACATTTCAATAACAATTTCACTTAGCAGAAATAACTTAAACTTGGAAAATTAAATTTTTAAAAAGAAGTTGCAAAATGAAATATTGAGAAAGATATGATACCTCTGCCAAAGCACATGATAAATTTATTTAAAATAAACCACTCATTTTAAAATACCTATTGCTTAAGGGGCATTCCACGGTATTTTGGACATTATGTAGAGTCCGTAACGTGACCTTTTTTTGCCATAACTTTTTAATTTACTGTTTGATTTGCAAATTATTTTAATTTGAGCTAGTGTGTTGGTAGGAAAAGATCAAAATAAAATAACATGCTAATCAAACAGTAAATTGAAAAGTTATGGCAAAAAAGGTCACGTTACGGACTCTACATAAATGTCAAAAATACCTTGGAATGCCCCTTAAATTAATACAACTGGTAGGATCACTGAAAAAGTCAAAGTTGGGGAAAAAAAATGTTTTTTTTTTTTTTTTTTTTTGTATCAAAATGTGTTTCTACTTAATATTTTGAGGGAGTTATTTTTCCTTGTGAAAACATAGCCACATAACCATCATGATGAATCTCAAATGATTTCAATTAACTTTGATTTCCACACTCTCTTGAGTCACTGGATTCACTGTGTTTCTGCCTTTACATTGCCAAGTAATTCCAATTCATATTTTAGCAGCCAACCACTTGCAGAAGTTTGTATAATATTTAAAAAAAAAAAAAAAAAAGAAATCATCCTAAATAAAAGCATACATGATAAAAAGAGCAAATCTAATACAAAACGAAAATACAGTTGACATAAAAAGATTTTCCCGACAAAAAAAAAAAAAAAAAAAACCTGAAAAATAGCTAACGATTGGGAAATTTGCAGATAAATCAAAAGGCATAAGAGGTATACTGTACCTTTAAAGCAGTTGATGATTTTATACCTTTGCTCTGTAAGTCAAAAATAGGTGAATCAAAGGAATATGTTTGAATCAAACTATTTCCTGTTTGGGTTTGTTTATCATCAATGACAACTTCAGCGACAAAATCATTAAAATTGTTACTCCTGGATTCTGGGTAGCATCTTTCTTTCGAATTTTCAACTGTTTCTTTCCTCAAGAGACTTCTAACATACTGAATTTGCAGCATACCTAGCTGATACTGGACATCATTAAGAGATAAATCTGCAATAAGAGTTAAAAGTTTAAGGTGAAGAAAAAATGATTAAAAAATATCAACTATCTAGTTGTGTTCAAACTATGTTGCACAATATGCATACTGCCAACTAGGGGAAATCTCAATGGGTAAAATACATCTAATGTTTCAATAATGAACCAGTAAATTAGTCTTGTGAATTCCACTAACTGCTTGTAACAGACTTGTCTACTAAATTTTCAGAAAATGCTTTTAAGAAAGGATGAAAATATTCTTTACATTTGAGTAACTCACAAATTTTCCAGATTTCTGTTTATTTTTTTCTAGTGAACAGTAAAATTTAAGTGACTCCTGAAAGTTATCACCACCCTAAACGTTTTCCATGCTTATTAGATACAATTATTTTTTTTAATTCTTCATAAAATTTATCTTTATTAAGCCTGGAAAAAATTCATTGTGGCTAAATTTACGAATAGTGCTTGTTGAAACTAACTGGGATGCAACTGATAAACATTTTTGAATAACACGGAGCAAAAGGAGGAGTGTACAGATCCTCAACAGAGGATTGAAAATGAGAGAAATCTCATGGACAAAGATAATCCCTTTCATTTACCACGAAATATACCAACACCATAGCCGGCCAAACAACTGGTTGTGGTAGATAACAGGGCCAGAAAAATATTTAAAATTGAACATGCCTTACCGGCAGGGTTGGCCGGATTGGACCCGATGGGTTTTTTTTTTTTTGAAAAAGCCCAATTTTGGGTTTTTTTAAATTTTCTGAGAAATTTTTTAAAAAATTAATTAATTTAAATACGTACTTTCACAATGTAAACTTTTTTTTATTTGATCTTCACCACAGACAATGGACATAAAAATGAATTTTGAACTTTAATAGTATTTCTTAACTCTTAAAGCATTAATTAGAGCATTAAAAAAATACTTCAAAGATTTTAAATAAATATATTTAACTTTTTTCTTTAACTGGTCTCTCTCGCTCTGTCTCTCTCAATAAATAACTCAAATTATCTTCACTAAGTCCTGTCACGTCTGATTTTCTCAATATTTGTACATTGTACAGAGGAAACTACTCTAGTTAAAAGGCTTTCATGTGAATTATTTTCTGCAAACCAACATGTCACAAATCTCAAATAAACAAGGTATATTTCTTAGAAATTAACAGGTATTACAAACGGTCGGACAGAAAACAGAATAGAATGTACAGTATTTTCATTATCTTACGAAAAAGTTTAATATTTGTTACTCTGTACACTGAGATTGAAAACCAGGCAGCATAAAATTCAAAGAAATAGCTGGAATTCAGAAAAAAAGGATTTAAACTACGTGAGGTTCTACAGTAGTTTTGCATAACAAAATGAAATACAATAAAGTAAAATGCACAAAAAAAATGTATTAATTTTTTTACAACGAACAATAGATTTTATCACTTGAGAAGTAACTTTGCCTTAACTGTTGGTAATCATGAAAACTAAAATATCTGAAACTTCACCATTCTTGGGTTTCGTTGTCTTTTATACTTTTCTTCATAAAAAGCTGAATTTTAACTATTCCAACTTTTTTTTACCCCAAGACAATTTTTGCCCTTTGTCCATATACTTACGTACAATACGCTACAAGTACCACACATTTTCCCTAAAAAAAGACAAGTTTCAGTTGGGTTTTTCGGGTTTTATTTTTAAAAAAAACCCAAAACACCCTGGTCCATGGACTTAATAAAAAAAAAAAAAAAAAAAACAGGGTTTTTGCCAATCTTGCTTACCGGGCATGCTTGTCTAAAATATACATGCCTGAATAAAATTTTTACGTGGCTAGTTTTCTTTATTGTATATAACACTAATCAGACAGAAAGTTAATTTAACAGCTTTATATCTGAATCAAGATTTATTTATAAATCACAAAAAAATTAGTTTAAAGAAAAACTACATACTAAGGTGTCATTAAAATTTACAAAAAATTAAATTATATAAAGGACAAGATCACTTCCATACAAACCAGAAACAGCGAACTCTTTTGCTACTCAACTTAAGGCAATACCTGTTGCGGTAAACAAAAACATTATCTTTGCACTTTACTTTGGGCAGATCGCACACAGGGATGTGCCGATCAAAACTCGCTTTCGGAGCAATCTTGGGAGCAAGAAATTGGTGAGTTTGGAGCAGCTTGGAGCAGTAACAGGGTGAATTCGGAGCAGCCTGGAGCAGAAATACGGTGATTTTGGAGCAGTAAAATTGCAAATTTGGAGCAGCTTGTAGCTGCAAAAATTTAAATTTTGCATCAATTTAGAGCAAACATGTATATTTCACACAGAAACATGTGTGACATGATAAAATAACAAAAAAGAAAATTAAGGATGCGAAACCACCATAATTCCAACTACTAATTGAAGCTCTCGATTCCATTTATTATTATTGCTATTTTTTCTTTCTCTTTTTTTTTCAGAAGATGAGTCCTGTCCTGCTCTACCCTTCTTTTACACTTTTTCTGATTTAAATTTAGTTCACACATTTACTTTGCTTAATACATCACTGCTTTAGTGCATATTTAAGTACTAAAGCATAAAGTATGAAGTGCTTTGATACCTATTTTTAAAATTTGTTTGCTTCATAAAACTCAAAAACATGTTCAAAAAGGCTATAAAAAAAAGAAAAAATAATAATAATAATAACAATAAAATAAAAAAAGAAAGAAAGCAAAAAAGAATGGTTAAATTTAAAAACTAAACCTCAACAAGTTACAAGATTGTTTTAAAAAGCTATTAAATAATCTTTTTGTTTTTCTTTCTTTTTTTTTTTTGGTATGTGTAACTTATTTACTTACATTTGACCTTATATGTATATAGGCAGGGTGTTCCGTTTAAACCTGTAAGACTATTATTTTCGCAACCGCTAATCCTAGATGTATACTTCCAATTGCAAAAATGTTCAAAAACAGATCCAGAGTTAAGATGTTAAAAATTTCAACCAAAAATAAAAATGAATTAAAAAATAAAAAATTTAATTTTTTATACGGCCCTAGGTCCCCTAAGTAATATTTAGAGAAATAATCTCCACTGAAAACTATTACTAATACAAAAAAACTTGACATTTGTGCGACCAAAACTCAAGGAGATATTCCAGTTTAAAGTTTTAAGGGACCATACAGAAGAGAGATTGGAACTTATAGCTCTTTCAGAAAAATGACAGGTCGTCAAAGTAAGAAAAACGGTATTTATATTTTTCAGTGCAATTCAAAAATGAATGCAAATGTTATGCCGTGATACTCAAAAACACACTATGAAACCTCGAACAATTTGAAAAATTACACACTCCATGCAGACATGTAATTTCAAACACTTGTTAACTACTATATTTCCTCCCAAAAGGTGTTACTGACGGGCAAAGAAAAGTGGTGTAGGTCACAAAACGCTGCGTTTCATATCTCGATGAATATTGGTTGTACTAATTTCAAACTTTTTGTGTTGAAATTCTTTTTCAATGGAGATTATTTCCCTAAACATAAGTTAGGGCACCTGGGGCCTGTATAAAAAGTTACATTTTATATTTTCTGATTCATTTCTATTTTTGCTTCAAACTTTCAATATATTAACCCTGCATTTAATGAAATTTTAATTGATTGTTAGAGATGGATTAAGAGATGCTTTGGATATATTAGGAAGTAGGTTGACACAAAAAAATAATTTGAAATTAAAACATTGTTTTGCCTCAAAGAACGAACAAACCCTTCTTTTGGAATATCTAATTGCAATTAAAAAAGTAAGTGCTAAACCTGACACTGTATAAAGCATTTATATGCGTAAATCCTTCTATGACTAACGTTTTTGCATTATGTGAGGCATGTAGGTACGTTCACACATACACACAAATGTCACGACAAAACTCATCACAACTTATTCGAGGGTGTTTAAAGGGCATTTTTTTTTGTTGCCTACAAGTTTACACACTAGTAAGTGCGGACATAAAGAAAAAAAAACTAATCAAAACTCGCTTAGGGTTAATTAAAACATAAATTTATGTTGATATTTGAGAGATAAATTTTTCAAGGAGATAATATTTCCTTTTTGGAGCGTAAGGGAGAAATAGCTGCATGACCTTATGTAGTCCAAAGAGTTTTTTGGATAATCCGAGGTGGAGCGAGTCCCAATTGCCTCGGATCTTCAAGACTCTACTGTATATCTTTAGGTATATCTTTACTAATAATAAAGCTGAAAGTCTCTCTGTCCGGAGGATGTCTGGATGTCTGTGGCGCGCATAGCGCCTAGACCGTTCGGCTGATTTTCATGAAATTTGGCACAAAGTTAGTATGTAGCATGGGGGTGTGCACCTCGAAGCGATTTTTCGAAAATTCGATGTGGTTCTTTTTCTATTCCAATTTTAAGAAAAAAAAATCATAAGATGGACGAGTAAATTACAAAATTATCATAATGTGGAGCCCTAACATGGGCACAAGTCAATTAGCGAGATATGAAATTATCATAACGTGGAACCGTAACATGGGTACAAGCCAACTGGCGAGAAAATTTACCATACATTATTTGTAAATATACAGGCGAACCAAAAGACCTTTTGATTTTTCTATTACGGGCAAAGTCGTGCGGGTATCACTAGTCATTACTAATAATAAAGCTGAAAGTCTCTCTGTCTGGATGTCCGGAGGATGTCTGGATCTTTGTGACGCGTATAGCGCCTAGACCGTTTGGGCGATTTTAATGAAATTTGGCACAAAGTTAGTTTGTAGCATGGGGGTGTGCACCTTGAAGCGATTTTTCGAAAATTCGATGTAGTTCTTTTTCTATTACAATTTTAAGAACGAAACTATCATAAGATGGACGAGTAAGTTACGAAATTATCATAACGTGGAACCGTAACACGGGCACAAGTCAATTGGCGAGATACGAAATTATCATAACGTGGAACCGTAACATGGATACAAGCCAATTGGCGAGAAAATTCACCATACATTATTTGTAAATATAAAGGTGAACTAAAAGACCTTTTAATTTTTTCTATTACGGGCAAAGCCGTGCGGGTACCACTAGTATGTTATATACTGAAATACTTGATTAACAAATCTGAAGATCAAGCAAAGGTAACATTAAAACCTTTTCTTTTCAACTATTTGGTATTTAATCATAAAATTTATTATGAAATTACAATGAAACAAAAAGATTTTGAGAAATGATGTCATAAGAAAAAGAATTTTAAAATGCATGTGAAAAAAAAAAAATAAATAAATAGATACAAATAAAAATTTTAAGATAGGCTAAGAATATGGAAAAAATGCCTGAATGAGAACTTGGAAATATCTGCATATTCATTACCAGAGCATTAGAATTTCCCGATTTTTGCTATCTTAAGTGTCTCCATTCTCCAACCAAAATTAGAGATCAATTTTCTGTCCTAAAATCTTAAGAAACCCAAGATTAAAAACTGGTGAACAATTTTATTTTTTACAGATGGAATTCGCTTAAATAAATTTGGACGGAACTAGAGTGACATTTTTGAGTGCGCATGGCAAGAAGACGAACTTACAAGTCCTCTTCTTCAAAAAACAAAAGATAAGAATGAATGAAAATAATGGTCAATACAAAATTTTTCAAGTCAAAGGAATAGAATCACATAATAAATTAAAACGATCGAGTTTTTCAAAAGCGGATGCAATCGGATTTTAAAATCCACAAAAAATCAGAACTAAGTCAAAAAAAATAGTATACACAAGTTCCAAACGCATAGACTTGATGATAATCTGCAGAAACTGCCAAATATGTTGAAGGTACTGCAACATTACATGCAAAATCGCACTTTTGGCGCAAGTTTGTCCGATTTTGGCGCAGAAAAGTCCATTTGGTGGTCTTTTGAAGCAGTTTGGCTCGATTGGCACAGCTGGCACATCCCTGCGCTCAGTGACTTTGCCGATTATTCTGAATGATTTTATGTTTGTAAAAATATGATTTTAGCAGCACCGCTGTAAATAAATGAGCTCCCATAAAGATGGGGTAATTTTTCAAAAAATTACAAAATAATAAAGTTTTAGGAAGAAATATTTCATTAAAAAAGGACATTACTAGTCGGGCATGTAAGGGTTCGGTATACAAGTATTACTTATAATTTTAACAAAATACAAACTTTTTAAAATGATAACAAAAAAAGAAACAGAAAAAGTCATGAAGGCAAATGTGCAAAAACAATAAGATGATAAGTTCATAACCGGTCGTTTGATCAGCTAGTGATATGTTTAGTGTTAAATTGCAGTTTCATCTTTCTCCATATTTACTACTATTTCTATAAAGAAATTAATTAGTTCAAAAGTGGACAGGACAGTAGACTTTGGATCTTACTCTTAGGATCCGAATTTCTGCATGTTTCTTTTAGAAACTTTTTCTTCTTTGGCACAAAACAAAAAATATCTATTAATCTTGATAGAACTTGTTTGAAAATATGTGTACCCTTATGCTGCTTATACGGGGGAGGGAGGGAGACAAGAGGGGAAACTGCCCACTCACTTTGGAAAGTATATATATATATAATAATAAAAGTGAAAAATATTGAAAAGACCACACCAAGAGCCCATAGATGCGCAATGCAGCAAAACTAAAAAGCCAAGTATATATATATATATATATATATATATATATATATATATATATATATATATATATATATATATATATATATATATATATACACTGATAAGCCAAAACATTATGACCACCCAGCGTTGCGCCACCTATGGCCCGCAAAACAGTTGCGACTCGTCTTGGCATGGATGCCATAAGCTCTTGGTAGACGTCTGGAGATAGATTGTACCAAATGTTATTGCAGCGGTCACGCTATAGTGCCTAGAAAGAGTAGTGTGCCGATCGACGGGGAAAAAGTGAGGTCAGATCTGAGGAAAAACCAGATGGCGCTGCGCTCGAGTAGTACGTTATGCTCCTCAATCAGACTCGTTTTAAATCAGCCATTGCATGCTGATTTCGTAGTTCAAAAGCCCCGTTTTTCGGATTGAACTTATTTCAGCGCAAGAGACAAATTCTGTAATAAATGCTATTTGTTACATGGGTGTTCATTTATTATTTTGCATATAAAATTATCTTATGCTAATTTATCTTCAATGAAAATAGTTGACTATAAGGGGCCATTCATTAAATACGTAATTATCCCGAGGGGGAGGGGGGTTGGAAAAGCCTCTACGTACCCTTACTTGGGTGGGGGGGGGTCAAACTCATTCTTACGTAATATTTTCCAAGTCGCCGGTATTTCACATTAGAAATTGCGCGGCACAAGTGATTTGGCAGAGATTATGTTCCATTTCCGTCTGGAAGGTAAGAAACATATTAGGATAAGATGTTTTTTTATTTGTTTTACAAAGAATTTATAGTGTAAAATATAATAAAAGAGTCGCATTGTTTATTGCATGTTTTATTTGTAATTGATATTACATAAAAAAGAAATGTCGAAAAAACATTCAGTTTAGATTCTAACTTTTCAGTAACTATTTCTTCACGCAAAAGGTTTAATTTAATAATGTGAATTTAATAACGATTCCAGTGATGTAACGATTTTGTTATTTTATCATTTTGAAACACGAAATGGAATCTTACGTAGGAATAAGGGGGGGGGGAGGTGAATGCAAACGAGGAAATCGTCTGTGAGAAATTGATACCTTCAATCCCTCGCCAAGTGTTTAAATTTGCTACTTTTCTTAAAATTTTGGGAGACTTAAATACCTTTTATCTCGATAACGAGGGACGATAACAATAAAAATTATCAATTTTGTACAGGATATTAAAAGGCTGTAATTCAAGAAAAAAAAACTTTTTTTTTAAATATAACTTACGTCCTCGTTGATTCCGTTTGTCCGAAAGGCTTATGGTCGGTCGCTAACAGTTACCAGGCGTAGCGTTGCTGGAGATTTCCAACCTATTCTCCAGACCTATAAACTGTAGAGGTGGTGCTACCATATACCGCGCCCAAGTCGGGCTCTTTCTCATTTAGGGGCCTCATTGACTCATGAGTCGCTCCTGTCTGCTTTAAACTCATCCTGGCTACATGAATGGGGCTTGACTCTCCCAAGTGGCATTAAAAACAACAACAAACAGCGCCCTAAGTCATCTCGATTGATAATACATTTGCCTTAAAATATAAGTATCACATTTTCAGTCAATTGTGTAAAATTTTGTTTTGAAAACATCCTTTTATTGTCAATATTATTTTCCACATAATTTTCATTATATACAAAAACTACAATATTTGGAGATTTTTTAAATTTCATACAAACCCAATATTCGCTAGGCAAATTAATATGAACAATTTCATTTATAATAGATTTATACGTGGTTATTTCAGTTTCATCTGCGGAAAGATCAAGTTTTATTTTTTTCAAACAGGGAACATTTTTCTTAACTGTATAATTCCTGATGAACCTTTTCTTGGGTAATTTTTTAGTAAAGTATGTTGGCAGATTTGGGAAAATTGTCGGAATTGCCTTATATTTCAAAAAAGTTTTTCCCCGAGGAATCAAAACTTCCTCACCATTTATAATATGCTTAAAATGCGTTTCAATAAAATGTTTTTCGAAATGCAGAGCACAAATTGAGCAATATTTATCAAAAACTTTATCTAACCTGGGAATAAACGAGTTCCACTTTAGTTTTTCTTCATCTGCTGGAGCTTTAAAAAGCGTAACTTTTTCCTTGCATGTTTTGTTTTGTACCCACTTTTGCCCCCTGGTACGAAACAAGATGAAGCTTTATTTCTTTCAATGTTCAACTTTGATGCCTCCATTAAAAGCTTTAAACGCTGTTTCATGAAATATTCACGAAATAAAGGTAAAAAAGAGAAACGCGGAACTAAATTGTAACAAAATTCCGCGTCTACTAATGTAAACACCGCGAAATTGAACGTGCACCTCGACCGCACTGCCATCTAGCGGTTTTCATACAATTTGTCTTCAAGAATCTCGGGGAAAAAAGCGCCGGTCGGCACACTACTCTTTCTAGGCACTATAGTCACGCAAAGTTGAGATATCTTGACATGGTGGTGTTTCAGCTCTGAGCTGCTTTTCCATGAAATCCCAAATGAACTCTATAGGATTAAAATCCGGTGAATTTCGTGGCCGGGCATTAATTGGAATTCTTCATCATGCTGCTGGAATCACTCGCCTTTTGACATGGGGCATTGTCCTGCTGGAATATGCCGTTTCCAGTAGGGAAGACCGACGCCATGTACAGGTGCACCTAATCTGCTACAATGTTCAGATAATCCACAGCCTTCATGGTATGTTCTACCACAACTAAAGGTCCCAGAGCCTGCCAGGAAAAAGTTCCCCAAATCATAATACCGCCAATACCAACCTGTTTACAACCAACGGTACACGACAGGAGCAACTGTTCACCTGTAAGACGGCGAGCCCTGACACGACCATCTACGTGAGGAACAAGAAATCGCGATTCATCGGACCAGACAACTCTCTTCCAGTCATCCAAGGATCAGTCTCGGTGTTCTCGTGCCCACTGTAGGTGTAGTTGGCGATGATGGTTGGTCAATAGAGGCACACGAGTGGGACGTCTGCTGCGCAGTCCCATATCCAACAGTGTCTGCTGAACTGTATGTTTGGAAACACTTCCACTCACACCTGCACTGTATTGAGCTGTTAGTTGCTCAACTGTCTGCCTCCGATTTTGCTTTACCAATCGGCCTAATCTCCAACATCCCGTATCTTTGATGACGAGTGGCCGTCCAACACCTTTACGCCTACTGTTGGTTTTGCTGTCTTTTTTCCACTTTGCATAAGTACCAACAACGACAGATCGTGAACAACCTACCAGTCTTGCAGTTTCTGAGATACTCGTTTGGCTGAGATACTCGTTTGGAGTCTTCGGGTCATCACAATCTGCACTCGATCAAATTCGCTAATATCGTTACCCTTTCCCGTAAACTTGCAAAAGAAAGTGCTCCAATGAAGCCTTACCTTCTCCAGCCCCAGTTATATACCAATCCCAAGTCATCATGTGGTCTCAATGTCATCCAAATCAGTTATTTGAAAAAGTTAGGGATGGTGTTTTGGCTCCTCAGTGTATATATATAAACATCAATAGAACAATAAACAGACAAGGTTACAACACATGACAGAGATGAAGCCAGTACTCTTCAGCAGTGGAAACTTCATCCTATGGTCCAAAGACCAAAAATTTTAATACTGAAACTAAGAAGAGGATGTCCAATTCCGAAAAAGTCAACATTCAGGATTACATTGGGCAAAAGCACCACATGTGAAAAATGAATGCAGATTTTTAGAACTAAGACCTAAAACTAAGCATTGGGGTTTCGTCTCAGACATTAGAAGCCAAGGCTATCAATAATGTCCCTCCACCGTACGGCCAGCAAAAATCAAAAGTCTTACCTATGTGTCCGGATGTAAAAGTAAAATCGCATCCATTGGGGCCATTTCCGTGCCAGTCGATAAAAATAAAAACAAAACAATCCAATAAATATAAAAACTAAATAAATGGAAACCCGAAGGAGGTGGATTTTACTTTTACACCCGGACACATAGGTAAGACTTTTGATTTTTGCTGGCGGTACGGTGGAGGGACATTATTGATATCCTTGGCTTCTAATTGTCCGAGACGAAACCTCAGTGCTTAGTTTTAGGTCTTAGTTCTAAAAATCTGCATTCATTTTTCACATGTGGTGCTTTTGCCCAATGTAATCCTGAATTTTGACTTTTTTGGAATTGGACATCCTATTCTTAGTTTTAGTATTAAAATTTTTTGGTCTTTCAAACATAGGATGAAGTTTCTACTGCTGAAGAGTACTGGCTTCATCTCTGTCATTTATCTGTGTTGTAACCATGTCTGTTTATTGTTTTAATCATGTTTATATTTACCTGGCTTATTTGTTTGGCTGCTTTGGGCATATTTGGGCTTCTGGTTTATAGTACTCTAATTTTTCCCTATTTAATACATTTTCAATATATATATGTATATATCAGTGGTTGGGGAAGTAGCGCGCTACAAGTAGCGACGCTACTGTAGTAGCTACATTTTTTAGTAGTTTGTAGTGTAGCGCACTACTTTTTAAAAAAAGTAGAGTAGCGAGTAGTTCGCTACAAAAAAAAAGTAGTTTGTAGCGATTTCTGGAAACTACTTTTGAATAAAGTTAAAAAAAAAAAGAAAAAACCGCGTTTTCAAAACGAATCTGACTGGTGCAAGTATTACGCGAGTAAAACTTGCACCAATGAGATTCGTAACACTGAAAAATATGAGCTGACCTCTGATATATTATTTTGACGTCATACGTAGTATCTGTTTGACGCCATACGTTGTATCTGTTTGATGCCATTAGTTTGTTTGGCATAGAGACTTTAACATTTTCCCAATATTCGCCTTGAGTAGAGCATGGCTTAGAAAGAAAAAAACGAATTTATTCCGTTTCATGCAAACTTTGCCCGTTAAGCAAAAAGCTTTCGGTATCAATGCCATTTGCACATGCAGTCGAACCTCAATTTACGCGAGGGATACATTTCTAACTTTAGATAAACAGCCCGCTTATGTGAAATTATGTTTCATCAACTTAATATTTCGAAAACAAATGCGGAGCGGCGATTTGTGCGTTAACAATCTGATGTTTCGACTCTACGGTGCGGGGAATTTAGGTTTTCAGTGATGCCAAAGGGAAATTCCATTCACAAAACTAATATTTAGTACCCAAGAAAGAGGGTGATATAAACCCTACGCTTCTGCTCCAAAAATTTTCGTGTAGCGGGTGAGGAATTCGCGTCAGCTGCAAAATTCGTTTCTCGAGTAAAACTCGCTATATAGACATTTCGTGTTAGTCGAATTGCGTTGTAGCCCGAGTCCACTGTTGCTAAAAAATGCACATTGAAGTAAAGTAAGTTTTTAGATATGTTACATGTTTCGGATAATTAGTAGAACCGTTTGGGGTATTTTTCCTATTTCTTTCTTTTTTTTTTCTTTTTTACTGATTGGGTGTTCATATATTAACATATTAAAAGTCAATTATTAAATGTTCTGAGTTTTTGAGATTATTCGGTAAAATTGAAAAATTCTTTATTTTATTTTGTCAGGGGCATAAGAAAAGAGATGTGTCCAGGTCCGGAACCGTAGCTTGAAGCTCAAAAGCAGTTAATTCCTACGACATATAAGTTCTTCTAAAATTAACTCATATAATGAAAATTAAAGTTCTTCTCTTTTGTTTAAAAGATGATGCTTTTCATCATCTAAATAAATTTTATGTATATGTACAAGGCCGTATCCAGAAATCTTTTTCGGGACGGGCCCGGATTAGCACATTGCCCTAACACACACACACACACACACACACACACACAAATAGTATATATAGACACACCAAACGCATAAAAATGTTAACATAGAAGACTTTTTGTCTCGATTTTTAATGATTGGACCGTTGTTATTTTAATTTCTTATTATTTTTCTTATTCACCTTGTAGTGATAAGGATAACAGGAGAGTGTCCCTTTAAGTCGGATGTAGAAAATTCTGTATTTTGAGGCCTTATATTAGGTAATTGAGACAACAAAAATATTAAAAAAAATAGACAAAGTCTTTTAAAAGTTATACATTCTTTTGCAAATCAAGATCACACAAAATAAAAATTGCTTGCTCGACAAATCATGGAACTTAATGGACAGAAAGGAAAAACGAGAGAGGAGAAAAGAGAAGCACCCCGCCATCTGCTCATATTGACTTTTAGTGAAGTTTATTTTTGATCACTCCCCCTACCCCCTATTTTTTTTCCATTAACTGCCCTACAGTATGAAAAATGTACAAAACAGTTTAAAAGAAATGGTGTAGACATTCAGAAAATAAGAACGGAAGAGTAATATTCTGGTCCTTTGGACAATTCATACTTTATTTTCTTGACAAAATACAAAATTGAAGAACTTTTCAAGGAATTTCAAAAACTTAAATAATTTTCAAAGACTCTCGAACAGTTGAAATTATTTGAAGCTTTTTATTTACACTTTTCAGAAGTTGATTGCACAGTCTTACAAAACGATTATAACTTTGTAAGACACACCCGTTTTAAGTAAAAAATAAATGCAACGAAATATTTCTCAAAACAAACTTTTTTTTTTTCAATCACAAGTAGGTGCAGAAAATGAAAGAGAGTAGAGTAAGTGTTATTTTTTTTCTCATACTTTAAGGTATTAACAGTATGCAGTAGAAGTAAGGGAAAAAAAACAAGCAATAACAAAAGAACTTCCATGATACTGAATTCGGCATTAAATAAATGCAAGACAAGAAACATATCAGTCACAAAAATGATCTTGAAAATTATGCTACAGAAACGCGAGAATCGTGATTTTTGCATTTTTTACTCAGGATGTATCAAGGAGCTGAATTTGGCACATCTTGGTAACAAGATACTCGCCTAATCGGAAACTAGGGGCCCAACCTTTGGGGAGTCCCCGGCTCGAAATCAGTACAGTGTATGTTTTATAAGAGTTTCAGGCGGAGGAGGGCAGGGTCGTGCACAGAGGAGAAAAGGGACACCTGTTGGCCTGGGCCCGAGCTTAAATGGGGCCCAATATTTTTAAACCTAGGGTTGAAAATATGGGTAAACAATATGGAGGGGGCCCAAAAAAAAAGCATTTGTGACAGCATAGGCGGATTTAAGACTGAGTTCCTGGGGGGGCAGGGTTTTTTTTTAGCAACATTTTTATTGCCCCCCATGCTCATGTTTTTGTCTGTTTCCTGTGATGCATAAGTCCATGCTTTACTTTTTTGTGTGTCGTTTTCATTTATGCATGTTTTCATGCTGTCCTTTTTGAATTGACCTTAAAAGAGGGAGCTGGTATCAAGAGAGTGACGCGGGGCTCCAATTTTAGGGAACCGGGGGTTTCTCCCCCGGAGGAAATTTTGTAAAATGGATATAAAATTTTGCATTTTGAAGCCTTATAAAGGTTAATTGTACAGACATAGAAATTGATAACCAGATTATACAGTATTGTTCAAATTTTGTAAGAAACAGCCATTTTAAGCTTGAGAGAAAAAATAAACTATAGATTTCTCATTACAGCACCTTTTTTTAATTTTAAGTAGTGCAGAAAACAAAAAGGAATAGAGGTAGTGTCTATTTTTTTTCTTGGCTAAACAGATTAACAATATGCAGTAGAATTAATTGGAGCTTACTTTGCTTAGGATTTTCAAAGACTTATCTAATTATTTTCAAGGACTGTAGAATAAATAAAATTATTTAACGCACTTCATTTGTACTCTCCAGTCTCTGATATTTTAATATTTGAGTGTAAATTTTTACAGTCCTCTTCTAACTTTGAGAGAAATAGCTATTTTAAATTTAAAAGAAAAAAAAACTATAGATTTCTCATTACAACAACTTCTATTCAGTTGCAAGTGGGACAGAAAACAAAGAGGAATAGAAGTAGAGTGTAATTTTATTTTTGTGCTAAACAGATTGACAATATGCAGAAGTAAGATAAAAGCAAGCAACACCAAAAGAATTTCCAAAATTTTGCATTTGGGATTGAATAAATAGCAAGATATGAAACATGCGAGTCACAAAAATTTATTTCAAATAATGTTACAAACGTGAGAACCATGATTTTTACATTTTTGATACAGGATGTGGCAAGGAGCTGAGTTTGACACATTTCGGCATTCCTTCCCCTCTACCATTTGTTCGAAATTTTAAAATTTAAGGTTTGTAGCCACACTTTTCCAAATGTTCAAGGTTTTCAAGCACTTAAAAATGAAATTAAATTTTTCAAGCAATTTCCATTTTTTAAGGAACAAATCATGAATTTTTTTTTTTTTGGGGGGGGGGGGGAGTTAGGGACCCACTTCAAAGCAGGGGCCCTAAGCAATAGGTTGTTTACCTTATAGGCAAATTCGGCCCTGTTTGTAATTTTTACGAAAATTCGTCAGTTTTTACGGTTGAAAGATTTTTACGATTTTACCAATCTTTGTTAGGTTTTTATAGACTTTTATAAAATTTCAGTAAATTTTTTCCAAAACTTTTGATGACTCAATTATTTAGATTTCAATAATGACAAGGTCTGAATCAATTAGACTTAGATGAGTATGACTTACCTTACTTTTTAAACAGTATTTATAAAGTAAGTAAAATTGTACTCAGTAAAATTGTACTCTCCCTCTAAGTAAAAAGATTCATTTAATCAGAACACTCAGATAACTAAAATTTATTCAGTTTGCGGTAATATTTATTTCCTCTCTCTCTTTTTAAGAGGAAAAAACTTTTTTGTTTTTTAGAATTTCTCAAACGGCCAATTAATCTACTAAGAACATAAATATTATGCATAAATATGCTTGAAATGTGGACACAAATCATAACGAGTAGATCGTTCTGTTAGGGCTAATGGGGGGGGGGGGGAGTTTTTCCCCCTTTGCTTTAGGTTTTAATTTGTTAAAATAATCGTCAATTATTATAAGTGTTGCAGCTTAATGTATAGCTCTTTTAGCCTATATTTTCATTCATATACTTGCCCAAAAGGTTTTTCAGTTCAAAATAGTGAATTTGACACATTTTCAGTACCCCAGCGACAGCCGTACTATTTTTATTTAATGTTCGTTCCACCCCCCCCCCCTTTTCTCTCATCAGAAAAAGACATTCGCTTTTCTCTTCATTTTCATTGAACTATTCAAAAAAGAAAAAGTCATGATTTTTTTGTTTTAAGATTTTGGAAGATGTGTTGTTACTATATAAAGTTCTCCCAAAACTGGGGGGCAATGCCCCTATGCCCCCCTCTAAATCCACCCATGCCCCTCTGAACGATTCAAAAAAGAAAAAATAATTTTTTTTAAACATTTGGAAGATGTGTTGTTACTACATAAAGTCCTCCCAAAACTAGGGGGGGGGGCATTGCCCCCCTCTGCCCCCCCATAAATCCGCCCATGTGTGACAGCCCCAAAATTTCTGTGCACGCGTCTGGAGGAGGAAGTGCACAGAAGTAGACTTGAAAAGTCTACCGAACTGACAAAGGGCCTGCCTTGACCCTGGACTGCCCTGAATTGAATTGGCAAAGAGAGCAGGAAGTCCTAATAAAAGGTCTAAATTTCAAGTGTGCCTTGCAGCTAATGAGAACAAGAATTGCTTTTTCTGTATTTCTTCAAAATATTATAAATTTTGAATAGTAGCAAAATTAAGAATTAAAAAAAAAATTGTTATTTTCCTTTTCTGACAATAGGAATTTAAAAAAAAGAAAAAAAAGCTTCCTCTGTTTTACGGTACAAAACATTGCGGGTTTCGGGGGGGGGGGCCGTCAGGCCCCCCCTCTGGATACGGCCTTGTATATGTATGTCTATGTAAAATTTAAATCAAATTATTGCTAGGTTTATCTCAATTTCAAGTAGCCGAGTTACACTTCTTGAATGAAATACTATTTACCGTCAGGAAAGGATTAAAAATTTGAAAGTTGAATTCCTTCCACTTTTAAGTCCTTTCTTGCAGGGAATATTTGCAAATGGTATACAATGTTTGAATTGACGAATCGTTTCAGTAAAGGAAAGAAAAAATAGATAATTTATAGCAATATTCCATGTTCAAATGAACCAATATATCAATCTCAACATTTTTTTTATTCAATCCGCAATTGGTGTGTATTATGTGTATGTTATTTATTTATTTTTTGAAAAGTAGCGAAGTAGCGACTACATTTCAAAAGTAGTTTGTAGTTGCTACATTTTGAAAAAAGTAGTTGTAGTTGTAGTTAACTACATTTGTGCTAAAGTAGTTGTAGTTGTAGTTCGCTACAAAAAAAATTTAGTTTTTCCAACCACTGGTATATATACATATATATAAATATAAAGGAGCTTTGTCTCTCTACTTTTCAAGGTTCAAAATTAACAATCCATCAAAAAATAATAAAATTGATAGGTTCACGTATTTAAAGAACAAAGAATTGAAGTTATAAGTGGTTTATACTTTTCTCATATGTTATCCTTACTAATATTACAAACATGAAAGTGAGTTTGTTTCTTTGTAATTCCTTCCGCCTTAACTACTCATCAGATCATCATGAAATTTTGCATACACATTGTCAGGGGGTACAGAATAGAACTTAGGCTACCTTTCATTCAAAAAAAAAAAAAAAAATTATCAAGGTTTTCATTTCAATGTTATAGTTAATTATTAATTTGGAAGTATCTCATAGAAAAAATATCACATTTTTAGCATTTTGAAGCGCTTAAAAAGCTGCACAATACAAACTTTGCCCAAAGTTTGAGGGAAAAAAACTAGAACACCCCCTAGTTCTTCATTTTAAGTTGATTTCATATTCTAAAACAGAGCTACCAACTTTTGAAAATCTAAATTCGTAGCAGAGTTTTGTGCAGGGGGGGAGGGTTAAAACGACGCGTTTCATAACAAATGTAACAGACATAATGAATAACTTACGTTAGTAAAAGTTTAGTACCCCCCCCCCCCCCCACCCTCATTTTCAAAACTAAACTGATGAATTTAAGATGGTGGAGGATAATTATCAAAATTTTTTGACAGTTGTTTTAAGTATTAGGTTATTTCTAAGTTTTGCGACAATTTTTAAACGATGTCTTTTCTACATGGCGTCAATGTTCATTTTTAGTGCACGTTTCGAATTTGTTCATTCTAAATAAGTTCATTTTGTAACACATATGTACAAAAAGAAAAAACGCTATAGCATCAAAATGTGTCTAGACAAGGTGGAAGGAATGAATCCCTGGAACTGGCTAATTGTTCCTTTGCATGATTTTTTTAAAAAAATTTTATGTGTGATATTGTTTGCTTTGCTTTTGTTTTTTTAGAAAAGAAAACTTGTACATGGAGGGGGTGAACTAAAACTCTAAAAACTTTCGACAAGCAGAGCTGGAAATGTTTGGTGTGTATGTGTGTGTGTGTGTGTGTGGTTTTTTTTTTTTTTTTGAGGGAGTGGCAGATGAAGATTGGCAAAAACTACGAGAATATACTGCAGGGTGGCGACAGGAACTGTGAAAAAAAGTTCCCTGACTTTTCCCTGATTAGGTTCATCAAAGTTCCCTGATTTACGTTACCAATGGTAATGGTTTACATTCTTTGCTCTACTTGAAATCCATTGTATGTTTGTATAAAATGCAATATTTTAAACGTTTTAAGTTGTGTAAAGTTGTTGAACTAAAAATATAATTTTAAAAAGATATTGTTTTTTTAATAAAATGGTTAAAAAAAACACATTAAGTCAATTTTTTTTGAAAAAAAAAACTACAAAACAGTATATTAAATTTTTCTATATGGAAAGTTATATAAAATTAAAAAAAAATACTTTACTTCCAGTAACCACTTAGCATGAGAATTTTAAGAAACTATTAAAATTACTCTTAAAAACATATGTGTATTTATGATAGAACTAAAATGTTATTGAAATTATTTTGAACTAAATTTTCAAACAGTATAATAATTGTTGCAAGAATAACAAGTAATAGTGAAAGAATAGGAGTAATGTAATTATTCTTATATAACTAATTGACATATTTATGCAAAACAGATGAAACCTTTTGACATCTATTCATAGGGAGCTTTTCCCTAACCAAGAACATAGGTTTTAATGAATGATTACAGCATTTTAACAATAAAAAAATAAAGATATTTACTAAGGTGCACAAGTTAACTCTATTTCAAATGATTTCAGTATGAATCGAAAAAAAAATTTAGGTTGCTTTGGTAACAACAGCTTTGAAATGCAAGGGGGGAAAAAAGCAATTGGTTAATTTCAAAATATATAAAAGAAGAATACAACTTGGTTTTAAAATAAAAGAATCCTTTAAGCCTGAAGAAAAGAAAACCTTTAAAACCTGCGTTGACAGCAAATAGTATAACGGCAAAAAACAAAGTTTTTTTGATTCAAAGTTCAATTTTAGCAATTACATTTAAAACGTGAAGAAATAATAACTTTTAAGCTTTTATCAGTATTAATTCAAAAAACAAAGATTTCTTGAAATCTTGATTACAATACGCTTATTACTTCGAGACAATGGAATAAAGGCAAAGGAGCTAAGGCATTATGACGGTTTCCTCTTTGCCTGTAGGGTTGTTTATTTTACGTAGTATTGAAAGCGTGAAAGCAAACTTCAAGCTAGGTAAAATAAACAACTTTACAGACACAGAAGCAATCTTGGGAAGTTCATTCTGTGGTTAATAAGTAAAATGCAATATTTTGATGTTGAGAAAAAAAGATGCACAAATATGCGGCAGTACATAATCGCACCTCATTAATTTTTTTTGAACAGATAATTGGCAGAAAATGCGTAGAGAATTAGGATACTTTTTTTTGCAAAGCAAAAAAAAAATTTTCTACATAAAATCAATTTTCCCAGATTTTTTTTTATTTTTTCGAAATTCCCTGACATTTCCCTGATTAATAAAGTTCCCTGACTTTTCCCTGATTTCCCTGATCTGTCGCCACCCTGTACTGGATTAGAGAATGCTCTTACTTTCTGTTAAAAGGGGAGGGGGTGAAGGAATGGTTACTTTCGGGATTTCAGGATAAATTTACATTAGGACAATCCAGTTAATTTTGAAAAAATATTTAATTATTTTTATTTTATCATTTAGTATGATTAGCAGTTGGCAGCTCTGTTCTAAAGCAAGGGTTATGTCTATTTTTAAAGTATCATCTGCAGTTTCTGGTTACGGAATCATGTCATTCACACTGAAAGAGAAAAATATTAGCTTGAAATTGATACCAAATTCAGCTTAATTGGTTGAAAAATCAAGAAACTAGAGAGATTTTCTGAATTCATGCCAAAACGGTGACTCTGAAAAATGATCAAAAATCGAATTTTTGAGAAGATTCTCCAAAGGGTAATTTTTATTCAAAAAATCTAAAAAAATTAATTTGGGCTTTTCTTAGATATCTGTTCATAAAAAAATAATGGACAAAATCTGAGACATGACAGCACATGGCATTGTGCTGTCATGGCATTGTTAGGCAATTTGACATGAAATGACCCTAATGGGGTTGGAGATACCAAGGTTTGACTGTACGTAAATGATAACTGGAGACAGAGATAGACATTTGTTGATGCACAGATATAGATGTTGGTTAAAATCATTTTTAAACTGCAAAACCTATTCAAGACATTGCCAAAGGCGAGTCTTGATGAAGGAAGGCGAATAACATAAAAGGGGAATTGCAGAAAGAACAATCTAGTTGTCAAAAGCGGTCAGTTTTAAATAAATAATTGCTGGTACATTTTAGACAAATGAATTATTTGTAACATATACATTTCAGATTTATGAGAATTCAGTGGCTGCCGCTTATATGAATCACGTTTTTTCTAAACAATTTTGATTCCATAAAGCGGCAAATTCAATAAAGCTGGATTTTGCTCTGGTTTAGACGACTTAATTCATTAAAGTGATTGATTCATTACCCGGCGTACACTGTATTATCATAAAATGAAACTTCAATTGCAGGAGAAGTCATCTAATATTTCAGTAAAAACTTTAAGAAATAATAGAGTTTGAATTCTTACCTTCTTTCTCGGAAGTGTGCGCATCTTTGAACAAGTTCAATGGATTTTCAATCTGTCTCACCTGTTCAATACGATGAACTTTTTCACTAAGTCTTCTCAGAGCTTTAACAATGCCTGGTGAAAACATAGATTATGAAAAAAAATCTTTATTTATATACTCTTACAGTTGCCTTTAAAAAATTAAATTAAGTATACAAATCTCTGATTGTTAATGGTGTTAATGTTTGATAGTGAAAGATTCGAAATTACACTATATTTCTCTTTCTTTCTTTTTTGCAAACAAATTCTACATTTAGCGAAAAGTCTTAGTCTCTGTCCATTACATAATAAACTGCATAGTCCAAAACCTGCTCAGTCTCTGAGCAGTTCAAACCTGTTATGAGTTGGAGTTCTAGAGAACAGAGACCTCCAGTTAATTACATCGCCTAACTTGAACAATCCTTCTATCATAGTAAGATAAAAACATAAAGCATCTGCACACAAAACTCCAAACTATCTGCAGGTATGAAAAACAACATACAGTGAAAAGGCAAAAGTTATTATTAATACAATGTCTTTTGCTTTCAATCATGTATCCATGAGAGCAAAAATGTGAACTTTTTCATTAATTTATCAACCTATTTTGAAGATAATCAGTGTTTAATATTGATACAGTGAAACCTGTGTAAGTTGACCACTTGTGGTACACTACTTTGGTGGTCAACTTACAAAGGTTGATTTATGGGTCATTCTCCTGCAATGAGGAATTTTGCAATCCTGAATTTTTAAATTTTGAACTTTTCAAGAAGGATGCAATTTGGCATTTTTTTTTTAGAAAAATAAAGTATGTATCTTATTAAAATAGCAATAGTTCATGAAACATGTACATTTATTTTGCAGATAATGATGCTTTAATTTGTAAAAAGGACAAAAAGTGTCATTACTATCCCATGTTAAAAAACCATGTAGAAATTCCAAAAAATATTTCTTTTTTAGTGGTTTTAAGGTTTACAATTAAGTACTAGCAATAGCCTGATAGAAAATATGAGTAAAAAGAAATATATCATTTTAAGTCTTTTAATAAATTTTAAAATATTGAGATTTTCTTTTTTAAATATACTGAATTCATTACATCATTCATTTTTACTTGTTCAAATTAAGTCTTAGAACCTAAAGTAAATATGCTTTCTAAAATATTAATAGAACTAACTATTTAAAATACATTAAAAAAATTGAACATTAATAATATGAGGACAAGCAATTCTGTAGCAAGGACATTAATGACTCTGGAAGGATGGTAATGATGTTTACAAGTATAAAATAACTTTAAATAAACATACAATAAAATTAATGTCAAAATGCTATGTTTTTAAAAACAGAATATTATGATGTCAATATTTATGTATTTATTTTGCATATGCTGCGAGTTTCTCTACCAAATTATGTTCCTCTTTTGCTAAAAATGACTATAGGAGGATCTTTAATAACACATAAAATCTCTTCTGTGGCTATTTAGTGCTTGTCCTCTTCTGTAGACCAACAAAATTATTTTTTGTTTTTGATCTGGACATAAAGTGGATTCTCCGACTATTACTTTGGTTTGAATCAACAACACCTGCAAATCAGGGTCTGAATTAGTTATCATCCTATGACACATTTCATTCAAAACCAATCAATTTAAAAGATAATGTACTTTTCAAAATGATAGTTAACTGGGAATCATTGACAATTAAAAATAACAGCAACCACTGCCCAACAGGTACTTATTATGTAAGATAATTTTTAAAAAGTATGTTTAAGAAAATTATGCATCTAAGATATTAAAAACAATTCAATTTACTGAATTTGAAGGTAAAAGTGTATATAATTAAAAAAACAAAGTAAATAATTTTATTCTATCCACAGTTTGTCATTACCATCTAAATTGTTATACTTGGTGCTGGATGGTAATGATATTTCACTTATTTTTTACCTGGCATAAACTGAACTGTAGCTACCATTCTAAAAATTTTGCACATTTTGATCAAATGTTCATGTAAGCAAATAAAAAACAAAAATGCATAATAATATTTAAAATAACTATCAATGGGTATGGATGGTAATGACAGCAATAAAAGTTTTCTACTTAATTTTATATCTACACATCTAAGCAAAATGCAGGAAGATTTCCACACAGTAAATTTTTGCCTTTCAAACAAACTTAAAGTAGCTGCTACTAAGACTGAACAGTTTGGGTTAATAGTGTCACCCAGTGGTTATGAATGAGTGTAAAAACTGTTGGCTGGTAATGATGGAAAATGTCAGGGACAAATTAAAACTGTTTCACAAAAATTTCAGAATTGTAATCAAACAAAAAAGAAACTGTTTTGAATTTGATTATGTGAGGCAATTATGAAAAAAAAATTTCAAGACATTTTTTAGTTTTATTTGCAGTATAGTTAGATCACAAAAGACAAACAGAGTTGAGGGGCAGTGGATAGTAATGACTTTTTAGTATTATCTTTTTAGTCTCAACAAAAACAGGTATTGTCTATCACTGTTAAATCTATGTTATTTTGTTTAGTAGAAGGTGATAAATAAAAAATATTAAAAAACAAAATTCTTTTTAAAGATTTATGAGGTTGCAGAGAACATGTGACGGAAAATTCCACATTTCTAGAGAATGACCCCTATATGATAAGAACTAATTCTGTGCCTGAAAAAAGCAGTCAACTTAGGTGGTCAACTTCACAGGTTTTACTGTATTAACAATTATCAGGTGATGCAGGCATGCACATTATCCACCTATGCTTACTATAAACCAATTTCAATAGGAAAATGCTCTGGCATAGTTATTTTATCATTTCCTTCCTAAAACCTTTCTTTTCATGATCAAATCTATTTAAAAAAAAATTTTAAGAGTAAATAATAATTTGCAAAACCTAAAAAATTTTATGTGTTTATTTTTAAATGTATTTAAATTTATATTTAGAATGATGCAATAATGAAAACACAAAATAAAGTGACAAAAGTTTAAATCAAGCATTTTATTCATTGACATTTTCCACTTACAAAAGTGAAATAGAAACAAGTACTTTAAGTTTTATATAGAAAAATTATATAACACAAGTTTTGTCAGACAAGCAAACTACACTATGATATATCTGATGAAAGTAGAAGAGTCGGAGCTATTTTTATACAGCAAAACTAGGAATATTTTTCAAGCATCATTCGTATTTCTTAACAAAATTAGCAAATATTATCTTTGAGAGTGAAAGAAAGACAAGCAAACTTGATTATTGCCTCTGTGTGTAATTGTTTGTAAAATGAAAAGAAAAAAAAATATTTACACAGTAAGTAAAAGTCTCTCATTTAAGTTATTGGTTATACACAGTTGCTATTCAAATTGTACAAGATATAAATTACAGTGGTGCAACCAGAACTTTTTTCTGGAAGGGGGAGAGGGTTGTTGAGATAAACAATCTACTGTGAAAGGAGTTCCTCCAGTTAGCTCATACTACTTCTTCAGAGTTCGAAAATATCATGATATTTTCAAAAATATCGGAAATATCCGATATTTTGATATCGGATATTTCCGATATTTTGATATATATCAGATATTTTGATATCTATCTGATATTTTCAATTAGCAGAAACTAAAGCCTTCAAAGTATTAAATGCATCCTCAAATCACTCTTAATTTTCTTACATTATAATTACAATATGTCGAGTTAAAATTAAGGTTTCTTTCATTGTTTATATCTAATATTTCATTTTACATTTCTACCTATTTTAATGGGGTTAATTTAGCATTAGCTGTTTATCACTCATTTTTCTTCTGTTAGCTACTTGTACAGTTATACGATTCAGAAATAAAAAATATACATTGGTCCGTGCACAGTCACGAGACATTTTCTCTTTCTCTGACCAATGTTTAATAATTAATTAGGCACTTTTAATATGAATTGAAACTGGTACATTAGTAATAATTTTATGAGAGTAAAATAAAAAAGGAATATTATACTACCTTGTTATATTAATGATGTATAACACATCATAAAAATATAGTACATAACTTTTTAGTTATTTTTAATAATAAATGAACAATATTACTATGATTAATATAATTTTTACATTGAAAATACCGTAGTTTAAAAATAAATATCAAAAATATCAAAATATCACGATACTTTTAAAATAAATAGTGGATATATATTGTGATATATATCATTTGATATATATCAGCAAACCCTGTACCCCTTAAAACTTGATGTTTTGTAACCTAGTGGTTAAGGTCACTATCTTTTACCCAAAACAGTCTGTGTCAGGTTTGATTCCTGACAAGGGCCATAGGTTAGATCTAACAAACACTTAGCGATGAAAAAAAAATAGGGTACTTTTCTAAAGGTTCTGCTTGGCTTTTTTTTTTTTTTTGTTGGCAATTTTAATTTATTTATAGCAATTAAATAGCTGTCATTAATGAAAGATGAAAATTCGGGAGACTCATGCGTAAAATTAAGGAGACTTTGCACATGAATAAATTTTGCGACAAAAGTTTTTAGTGCAAAAAGGATTTTTAAAACACAAGTTGAGATTTCTTTCAATAAGTAGATACAGGGCCCTTAATTTGGATATTCAAGTTACTATTTTTAACATTCCTAGCAACAGGTAAAAGTTTAGGAAGTTCAGAAGAAATTTTTAATTGTTTTACTGCATTTTTGGAGAAATACAGCTTTTAAAAGGATGGAAAATGATATAAACATATTTTAAAAATATCGGACATATAAAATTTTTTATACATGTGTATGAAAAGATTCAGTTTTAGTGATCTCAACCTCATTGGGTTTTTTCTCAGAATTTCTCACTAAAAATTTTTTTGGTTAGAATTTTGATAAAAATATGGGAGATATTTACTTTATTAGAGAGTTTGGGAGCATCAAAGTTCAACTGTTTCCTGAATGAATCAAAAGAGTTGGCAGCAATGCTATTTGCAAACCTAAAAATTTTGTTTATGCCGGCATTCAACAACTTCTATTTCTAAATTCTAGGGTTGCCATATACTTGTAGATACTGCCAATCAGTTTAAGCAATTTTTCTATTCTCGCCAAAGCAGAAACAAGTCCTCAAACCAGGGTTTAAGCAAAGTTCAAAAGCTCTTCAGAAAAAAATGGAAAAAAAGCTTTAGCAAACTCCTAAAATGTCAATGATTAGCGAATCCATTTATATTTCTTTCTAACTGCTTCATCACCAGTTGGAGGCGAAATTCTATATTCAGCTAAGACATCTTTAAAGAAAGAATAGATAGCAGCTAATATGTTTTTCAATTTTGAAATACAAAATTTAGAATTGAATTAAGAATTGAGAGAACACAAGGTTGATTTTTAAAATTGCAAGAATGCATTCATTCTCGGGACATAATACACATTGAAATGATTGACTGTTGATTTTAATAGTAGCTTGAACATGTTAGCTAAAATTTATAATAAGATTAAGTTTACTATTGCCATGCTGGCTTCCGGTCTCGGATCGTGTATGGTTTGACTATTTTTTTTTTTTTCTTATTTGAACAAAAAAGCGAAAATGCATAGCTTCATTTTTGTAATTTAAATAGCAATCTAGCATTTTGCGAAAATTGTGACATTAGTGGAAACCCTGCGTCAAACCAAGAGATGCAAGTACCTTTTAATAGAAAAGCACCAAAAATACCTTGACAACTAGTTCTTTTTCTTTCAGAATTCATGCTATACTGAATTCTCCATAAACTCTGAGAAATAATTTCTCTGGCCCCCCAAAAAAATTTCAGGCTCTTAAGATTAAATTCTTCTTGCCTCCATTCATGGGTAGAGCCCACACTACTTCTCTTATACTATATGGCAATCCTAATGCCTCACACTAAAAGGCAATGAGTTATTAACAAGGGTGACTTTAAAATGTTAGATACATTTATGTTATAAGTACTATAGTCGTTTTGATGGTGCTTATTTTAGCTAATTGTTTACTTTTGATTTGGCAAAAACAGAAAAATATCATTTATGCTGTCCCAATGTTTAAATGACACATTGAATTAACTTTTATTGCTTTATGTATTTGTATGGTAGTTTTTTTTTTCGTACTTTAAATGAAGTTTCTTATGTTTTTAATTTAGTTGGTATATTTTATGAAACTTTTCATGTTATTCAATGGGTTTTCTTTAATTTGATGGATATTTTTTTATTTGAATGGTTTGATTAATTGACAGATTATTTTTCCTTTAAACAAAACTTTCAAGACCCATTCCTATGTAACTTTGAACAAATATGGAGACGATATATAAAATGGAAAATAATCGCTAAGTTTAAAAATACATCAAGTTAAAATTGACTGTTGTGATTAAAATTTGCTCTAAAATGTTTGTGCATTTGCCTTTTTCTTGAAAATTTATATTTTGTATAGAATTTTTTTTTGAAAAATTGCATTTATTACTATTTTTTACCAGGTATAATTTTCTGAACTCATTCCTTCTCTATCACACAATGGTCTGAGATGCGTTCATGTTCATAATCCAAACATTAATTTTCAGGTAAAGCAAAATATTTGACCACAATTACAAACAATTAGCTGAATTCAGTACTGAAATTTATCTACCTAATTATATGTATTTTTTCTTGACTAATTTTATAGATTATTCTCCGTCTCCTCCTCTTTCTCCCCCATTAAAACTAAAACCTTTTGTTTCTAATGCATTGAATTTCGTGTACATGTTTGTGTGTATAAGATTGATAAAAAATTCTTTTCATGAGTAAAATAATTTTTAGTTATTAAAATGAAAACTTCTAACATAATGATACTGTTCGTTTTCTTAACTGGAACCTTCTACAAATTTGCGTATGCGTCAGAATTGCGAATTTTTTTCAAAATAATGGTTGGAAACCTGAAAGTAAAAGGATGCAAGTTGGAAATGCAAAATAACCTGTTCAGTAGTTCTTCCTAAGTAACGCCAAAAAACACAGATAGCAAGTGGAAAGTGCCTATCCTCAACCTATCGCCCCTTTTTAAAATGGAATCAATCCTGAGTGTTAGTATTTCCTTTCGAGAATGGTCAGAATCTTCTTGCTTAAGACAGAAAAAAATGTGAACTTAGAAGGCCGTTCTGAGCTCTTTGGAGGGTATTTCAATAATTAGGAAATTGGTTCCCAAATTTAGCATAACACCAAATATGGTCATATCAATTCTTAGATTTGCTTAGGTGGTTTCTTATTTCCATTCACATATTTATTTCATTATTTTCTGTTGTTTTATTCACATTGTCATGATGGGGGAAGGGAAGAATTAGCATTAAACTTTGGTACCAATCAAAAAGATTACTAATTTTACGAATTGCTGTAAGCATCTTTTTTTTACACCCCTCTTCCCTTGTTTGCACCCGATCACACAATCAAATGGGAATATACAAAATAAATGTGAAGGGTACCCACATGTAGCAATTTGAATACACACAGGAAAAAAAAGTATTATCATACAATAATTTAAATACATTTTACCTAAAAATAGAATATATTTAAGATAAGTCGTCATCAAAATTTACAAGTAAAATTTATACAAACAATTCATTAGTCCTAAAATTATAGTGGGTACACAATTTGAGGAAACATCCATCAAACCAGTTTAGGCAAAAGAATTTCCTAATGGCAAAGAGCAGAAATCAATTACCTGCAGTGATTTGTAAAACCTTTCTTACAAAATATAAAATAGCAATTTACAAATTAACATTTTACAGCACCTATAAATTAGGTTACAATTTTTATAATGCATACCATCACTGTATCATCACTACAGTCAACTAGACAGATACAATTTTGAGTGATATTGCTCATGAAGAGATCTTTACTTTTTGCATTAGTGTTTAAAATGATAAGTTACTATGCAACTCTAATTTTCAGCTTTAAATTTTTGAAAATGCACATCTTTAAATTCATCACGTAGTAGATTATAACTAAAATTTCAGACAAAATTAGATTATAAATTTTACGATAAATTGTTTCATACAAAATATTTTAGGAAATAATTAACCAAATACTTCAAACTTAGCTTTTGCATGAGTAAGGATATGGGACTTCAAGTTAGTTGACTGGGCAAATTTTTTATTACATTCATCAAAGGGGCAGACATAAGGCCTGTCGCCCGTATGAATGCGGACGTGAGTGCGTAGATTAAAGTCTAAGGAGAATCTTTTCCCACACCCTTCAAATGTACATTGAAAAGGTTTTTCTCCAGTGTGCACTAGCTGGTGCCTCTTTAGTTTTGAGCTCTCCACAAATGCTTTGCCACATTCAGCACAGACATGAACTCGGGGCCCATGTGTGTGCAAGTGTTTCCTCATGGCAGAATTATCTCTAAACATCTTATTGCAACCTTTGTGTGGGCATGCTATAGTCCTGGCAATGTCGTCATTCTGCTTACGAGGCTTCATCTTTGCGAACTCTGCCAACTGCTTAGGATCGCTTAAGTCCACGCCAGGTATTCCACCAGGCAAGGATTTTTTCCCAGTCATGTATTCCGTGTAGTCCGGATCCGGTTCAGGATTCATGGAGTCATCAACAGACATCCCTTTCCGATCGTCATCGCTACCGGACGCCCAAACGGTCACCGAGAATTCCCCTTCCAATGTTTTGATTTGCACTTGCTTGCGATCCCATTTTCTGGCTGCCCTTTTATTTTCAGTCAACTGCTCTCCACTCAATTTCCCTTTATTTGTCACTTTTTTACCTTTCCTTCCTCGCTTATTCACAGGTCCAGCCCCAGAGTCTAGGTTAACATCCGCCGAAGACACTGGTATCGTCTCGTAAGCAGACAAACCTTCCGATTCAGAATCCGCACCGACTATTTCTTCTTGTGGTTGAAGAATAATGCCTTGGCTACTAGCGTCTAATAATGGTTGCAGAGCAATCAGAGGTTGTTCTTCAGTCACTTCTCCAGTTGAACTGACGGTTTCAACTGGCATACCAACCAAAATATCAGCTATTTCAACTTCACGAGAATCCGATACTATCACTTCGGATGCTATGTCAGTAGCCCCTAAGTTATTCATGTTCATATTTACATTACAGTTTCATTTAATTAGTGCGTAAAAGGGTACATAAATTTCAAATACGTAGCTCTTAGATTAATGTATAACAATAAATAAACACAATTTCACTCTGTATAACGAAATCACAGTAGAAACAAGTCTAGGTAGTCGATTTTACATTTAAATCATCAGATACGTACGTTCACCTTTTGAGGCTTCGTAATCAGATATCTCGTTACACAAACTACGTCCTTTGCAGGAATTCATGTTATTATGTAATATTTAAACTTTGAAAAATTATATTCATTTGATAAAATGACAAGCAAGTACAAAATCGAACGGCTTTCGTTATGCGTTAAAAGACATCTACGATAGCAACAGTCACCACCATTTTCTTTTTAGTCTCATTGCCAGATACTACAACTTAAACTTAATAATAAAATTAAAATAATAATAATAAAAAAGAAAGAAAAAAATCGAAAAAAAAAATAATAATTTGAATTCTGAAATTTTGAATTCAAATTATGTAGTTGCGACACGATCCTACTCATTGGAGTTATGGTTTCTAGAAACGGCTCCTGTCCCCTCAAACCTGCCCCACCTCCTGGGCGGTTACGTGTGTACTGTCCAACCACGGATTGCGTGGAATTTTCAAACGTCCAGATAAGACGAATTCTCTGTGAATAAGGGGGAAAAGTAAAAATTTGATGAGCGTATTCCGCTCATTTGAATGAGACTCTGCTTCTCAAAAGTTGACATCGGTAAAAAATCATAGATTTGTCCATTTCCAGCTGTAAAACGGATGTTTGTCTTTCCATACAATCCGTGGTCAGACAGTATATTGGTGTGTGAAGGCGTGTGTGTGCGTGCATGTGTTATGCGTGTGCGTAGACCGGTGTGTATGCACATCGTAGGGGTGTGTGAGTTTGTATGTGTGAGAGTGTACATGTGTATGAGCGTGTGTGTTTGTACGCAGTGGGACATGAATCACACTGAACGTACTCCAATTTTACGTTTGACACCGAATCAAAAACTTCACGAAAATGCTTCCTATTGAACATTTTCCGACATCATTTTTCATACATTTATATTGTCCGAAATTCAATTTAGTTAGAATATCTTTATTCTCGTTCATACTATATCTATACCAGGATCTTTCCCACAATTATTTACAAAATGCTCCTTTCTTGAACTTGAATACGAGTCTTCCGAATTCTACAAATTATAGAGGGCTGCGATTATTTCACGCCTTGCCTCTGCTACTAATATGTGATGTGTCTCTCAAAAAGTTCCTCAGAAGTAGCCAGAACAAGGTCCAACCGCCAAGGAGTTTACTAAAACGATGTTCTTAAAAATTCAGATACAACCCAGATAGCATGATCACTTGCGACAAGTTTGATTTTTTCTTGATATTATCTTGTTGTGTCAAACTTGACGTGACTGGTTAGCGGCAGACTTTCAGCAAGTTGGGCGGCACCACCGTAAACTACTCTTGCAAACGCTTGTTTGATGGACACTTGCTTCAATCCGGACACCCAGTGCATGCGCGGTAGTACATAGTCTACGGTTCGGCGCCAAACACGGAGAAGCAAACGAAGCACAGGGAGCCATGATGGATTGACGAAGTATGGAACAGCAGAGAAAAGGTATTTGGCTGTTTAATATTTATTCAAATGCAATTTTCTTTAAATTATAATTCAGAAGAATGCACTGGCGTTTATATTTTTTTACTATCACGATTCGCGTCAAATCATTTCTTTGTAGCGTAGCACATGTTTCAAGCTCAATGTTACGCGTTTAAACTTGATGCTTATGAATAATTTTGAACATATGCATACAGGATGGCTTGAATACAGTTGGTAGCAATCTTTATTTGACAGATTTTATCAAACCGCATTTTTTAATTCGATCGACTGTCGATGCCTTAAAACGCCAAAATAAAGTTTCAAACTCTATCTCAAATATACCTTAGTGTTTTTTTTTTTTTTTTTTTTTGGCATATTGAATCCTTTCTTTAAATTAAAAGCAAATTATTTCATGCAAATAAAATGTAATGTTTTGTTGTAAGTCGAAAATTATTTTTGGTGTTATTAAATCATAACGTTCTTGTAATTAACATTTGAAATATTAATTGGGAACTTCGAATATTCTGTGCAGTATTTATTTAATTAATATTCAGCTCATTTGTATTTTTAATATTTTTCATAATTAGTCAATTGCATGCAGGGCAAAGTGAAATAATTCATTTCCTTTACTTATTCAATCACTTACCAAATCACCTACGTATTCATTAATTAACTAATTTTTCCTTAATTTAATAATTCACTTTTTCACTTATTTTCTTATGCATTCTCTCTCGATTTAATTCACTCATTTATTTTCTTTGTATCAATTAATAAATTAATTTATTTATTAGTTTATTGTTTCATTATCTTTTCATTAAGTGAATTATTATTTATTTTATCATTATTTTGTTCGAAAAAATTTCTCACAATCAAATAGAAAATATTTTATTTTTCACTTTGTCCCATGAAAAAAAAAAAAAAAAAAAAAAAAAAAAAAAAAAAAAAAAAACTTCTGCTTTTTCTTGAAGGCTAAATTTTACTGCCAATAATAAAAAATAATGTTTTAACGCAAGTTTTATTTTATGTGTAATGTTATTTCCTTATATATTGCAATTTAAAACAAATTTCCTATTTGTTCATTTTGAAAAAGCTCATCTTAAATATTTCGCTTTGCCCCGTATTCCCCTACCTATTTATTTTGACTTTTATGTTTTATATTGAAACAGTTCTTGAATCAGGTGTAATTTTTTGTCTGATTAATGCAATACGACAAATTCAAATATTTTTATTAATATAAAATTGAAAAAAAAAAAAAAAAAAAACTGGGCATTTAAAATTTTTATTCCGACATTTTTTTTTTTTTTTTTTGTTGTTGTTTTGACAAACATACCCAGCAGGGCATGTTAAAATTTTTAAGAATTTTGTAGCCCTGATCTATTATTGTATATTTAAATTTGTTAAAATTCTACTTGAACTTTTCTTCTTGTTAAACTTATTTAAGGTACCATAGAGTCTCGAAAATCAGATGTAGTTGGGGCTCATGCCTCCTCGGATTACAACGTAGCAAAGTATTTCAATTTTCAGATGTTAATGAAAATCATTTCATTCTAACTAAAAACATTAAGCACCTCAAATAGAGCAGAACCAAGAACTTTTAAGACTTTTGTATTTTGAATATTCGGTTTGTCTGCTGAATAGGCAGTGTACTGAATACCAACTGAATATTCAGTGTATCACTAAAGCGTTAGTTTTGCTTCAATCTATATATTAAATAAAATTCATAATTTTGTTAATTCATTGCGAATTGTATTCCTCTTTAGTCTTTTCCTGAATACCTGGTAAATTTATCCATTTTACCACCCTGGCAGTGCCGACGAGAGGCCATGTCAACTTAGTCTTAAACTAGCGACTTTAACAAGCTAAATGGGGGGATGGGGCCCGGCGATGAAACCGACAAGTGGCTTGCCTTAGCTCACGGCTGCCTTGCACCCTGGATCAATCGTACCTTTTTTTTGTAAAAACTTCTAGACAGAATAACTACGAATATACTATTTGTTCTTCTCATTGAAGAAATATTTTATACCAAATTAAAATGCAGTAAATTAAATGTATGATCTTTTGTGAAATATTGATTATAAGCATTTCAAATGAATGTGTTTTCTTTACCAGTCTTCAATCCCAATTTTCAAAATATTGGTGTATATTTCATTCAGTATAAATTTTGCCCGAAGTAAAATACTGCCATTATTGTTATCAGGGACCCTCTCAGTTTCCTGATAGGAAATTCAAATTTTACCGACTAGTGAAATATGGTTATTCACACTTGGGGGGGAGGGGAGGAGACTTGTGAACATGGCATGTTTTACATAACATTAATCTTGAAAAAATCTCAAATAATAGCAGTCCCAGTACTCGATCTCTTGGACAAATATTTGGAACAATGAGATTTATGTTTCTCAGGTCGAAACTTCTTCCTTTGAGCAGCTGTTTTATGTAATTTCACCGTTTTCTTTTACTTGGGAAAACATATTTCAAATTGCTTAGTCAAACTTCATTATTGCAAATCATTATATTGTTCTTTAAAATATGATGCATGTCCTGCATTTTTTAATCATGTTCATATGAGTCCCAGGCCTGTTTATATGTTCTCCCCAAAAAGGGCACATGTAAGCAATTAATGACATTTTTTAAAAAGTTCATGACACAAAGAAAAGGCTACCTATTTAATCTTTTAGATATTTTGGTGTTGCAAAATTGATAATATTTTTTTGAAAAATAAAGAAATGTAAAATATTGTTCTCATGTGTCCCTTTCCCCCCTACAACCAATGAAAAGGAATATTTGGATATTTAAAAACTTGCAATTTTATCTCCAGATTTGCCAAATCATCAGCTAAAATTTGCTGAATATGGGATTTTGATTAATACCTCCTTTCGGGGCATTCTGATTTTTGTAAATGTATGTACTTTTCTTGTGGCAAAACTTCAAGTAAGATGCAGTGCACATATGACATATTTATGTGTTCACTTTTTAATTGTTTTGATTTTGTTCTTGCTTTTGTAATCAAGTATTAATTCTACTTTTTCCTCCTTTTTCCGAAAATGTCCTACTTTTCGACACTGAAAATGTTCTATGAGCTCTGTAAATTTTATGCCATCTTTCTAGACATGTTTGTTGCACAGCATGATTTACATTTGCACTGATTATTGTTAATTATTTTGAGAAGCTGTTGTAAAGAAATGGTTTAAAATTTAAAAACATTTCTTTGAGATCTCTATACCAAAAAAAAAAAAGGAAAAACATAACTTTTGTGTTTAACACGAGGCTTGAAATATACCTGTGCAGAATGATTATTCTGATAATTATTGTAGGATGTTTTACCTTTATCGAAAAAGTTTGCTTGAATAATTTCTTTTTTGCCTGTGGATTGCCAGATGATTTCATATGTTTAATATGTCTTTATTTCGGAATTCAAATTAAATTGAATGTATCCTAGCTTAACTGTAACTTAGTTTAGCTTCTAGCAATAACTTGTTTTTATTATTCAAAATATTAGCTCCATTAATAATATTTGTCTTCAATTTTAAAACTGGTTATATTTCCATAAAATAATTTTAGTCAACAATTTCAAAATAGTATTCTTGTTTGTTGACTTTGCTTTGAGCTCTGGTTAAATGTATTAGCAAATATAGCATGTCCTGTTGTTTATTCTTATGTTTTTTTTATTATAGCTGCTTGTCAAAGGGTGTATAAGAATATATGGCAGTTGGCATCAAGAAATAATGTGAGTTTTTGAGTACAACATTTTTATTTTTATTAATAAACTTCATAAATAGGATTTTTTAAAGCTGGGTTGTCAGGTTGTTTACCATATCTTAGTAACCGCAACCTATCATATTTCCCAAGTTTTATTGAATGGCTTTATATAAAGTATTCAGCAGCAGAATAATTACTTCCCCTCTTATTTGCTTTCAAGGTAAATATTCATTTTCAATTTACTTTTAGGGGTCAAATAGGTGTGCATAGATAATACTTAAATGTATTTAATGTTTGGTAAAAATGATTTTTTTTTAAATAAGTGCATTAATTATAAATAATTTGGTTAAGTTAATTGGACAGACTAGATAGTAAACAATTGAAAATAACATTAAAAAAGAATATCATGCACTTGTATATGAGGTTAGCTCTTTTTGAAAATCTTGTATATACATCGCATTTAGCATGTAAGCTAAATTAATGCATTTCGGCTATATCAAATATATATGCTAGCTTGAATTTTGAAAGAAAAGGGAGAAAACACAAAAATTTTTGAGTATGCACTGAAAATCATATTTTAAACTTGTCATTTCATTTTACTTCCTATCAAGTTTAGACCAACCAATTACCCATTTAAAATTTCAGCAGGATTTATGACAGCTATTGCAAGTTTTTAATTTGTATGTTTTTCAGTAAGCTTTTGTTCGCAAGCAAATTTGAACAATTGGAGTTTTTTAGTTTAAACCGGCATTGTATTTCCGTCATGTTTACAAACCTAAGCTTGTTTGGAAGTAATAAATCCTACAATTTGTGTGGGGAATGCTACAAGTAGGTGTTGACAAGTCAGGATTTTTGCTTTGAGGAAAACTCACCAAATTAATTTTTTTTTACTATTTATGGGGAATGTGAAGGCTGGATTATGCTATTAAACTATCATTTCTAAATTTTACTTAAAACAAAGTATGTCTTCTTTCAATCAAAGATTTTCAACAAGCGTGAAATATTCAGTATTAGTGGTACCCGCACGGCTTTACCCGTAATAGAAAAATTAAAAGATCTTTTGGTTCGCCTGTATATTTACAAATAATATATGGTGAATTTTCTCGCCAGTTGACTTGTACCCATGTTACGGTTCCACGTTATGATAATTTTGTATCTCGCCAATTGGCTTGTGCCCATGGCGAGGTTCCACTTTATGATAATTTCGTAATTTACTCGTTCATCTTACTAAAATTTTGTTCTAAAAATTGGAATAGAAAAAGAACCACATCGAATTTTCGAAAAATCGCTTCAATGTGCACATCCCCATACTACAAACTAACTTTACCAAATTTCATGAAAATCGGCCGAACGGTCTATGTGCTATGCCCGTCACAGAGATCCTGACAGACAGAGGAACTTTCAGCTTTATTATTAGTAATTTTTTTTAAGTTTGCTGATACAGTGAAACCTGTTAAGTTGACCACCTGCGGTGCACTACTTTAATGGTTAACTTACAGAGTTTGATTTATATGAAAAGGGCTAATTCCGTGCCTGAAAAAAGCAGTCAACTTAAGACAGGTGGTAAACTTACAAGGGTGGTCAACTTCACAGGTTCTACTGTACCTACTTTTAGTTATTCTCTTAAGTGTTTTGTTAGGTGCTTGTTTAGGTTCTTTCATACATAATTTTCATCATGTTCACCAACAATTCCATCAATGTTAAACTTAATTTTTATTATTATTTTCATTCTTTAGCTGAATTAAATTTTGAACTTCCATATGAGGCAGTGAGATTGCAAAACTCCGTAGCTCTGCAAAAAAAGTTATTTTGCTCTGCATTTCACAGTCGAGCGTCCAAAAGCATGAGGCGTGACATAGTGCTTAAAACTGTCTTATTAAGTAAAAAATAATTATTTTTATGCAGTGTTTAAAATGATTATTATAGCTCAAAAATAATTTTAGATAAGTGTTTTTGAGATTTAAAGTTAGTTTTTTGTTGAATTTTATGCAAAGTCCGAGCTGCTCCTCAAATTCACCACAGATCAGGGTTGAGTTTTGGACTGTCTAAAACTGGTTTCGGACAGAACAGGCGGTTTTTACCGTCCAAAAATACACTAATCTGTCAAAGTATACTAAAGCTAAAAGTGTTATCAAATCAACTCATATTTACTGCAATATTAATCATGCATAAATAACAATAAGTCTTTTAAAACATGTTTCAAAAGTGAAAATGTCTCCAAAAGTACTAAAACTTACCAGCAAAGATTCTTCTTCATTTTTAATAGAAGTAAAAAACAGAAATTGTGTGGTAACAAAAGCTCTCCATTGAAAATATATTTCTCTTTAAGTTAACATTAGCAATTGGTGGTTTTCAAGTAGCACCTTTAATGGGAGTAGGGTTCATAACTGGGGAACTATAGTTTATGTCTGTCTTTAAGACTACTGTTAGCAGAATTCTTTAATGAAAGTAAAACTTATAATTTTTCTACAATGCTTTTTTTTATTTTAGGACACAAAGACGTGAAGAAAAGTGTGAAGAATCGATGTATTATAATATTCTGTAAATACTGTTGGACAATTTGTGTGTAATTATTGTTAATAAACAGTCTGTATTGATTTATTATAACTGTCTTTTTAAATTTATTTTGTGTTTGCTGAGAATAGGGTTACCACAATACTGAAAAGTCTCCTTAGAGTAAAAGTTTATTTAATTGATGCTTGTGCCATATATTTATATCATAGAAAAAAAAACGTACAAAAAATAATTTACTAGTAATTTTTTCTCTATATAATTTAGTTTGAATTGTACGTTTTAACAAGTATATTTTATTAAAATAATAACAAATATTAACATTTCTGGAGAAGTCCACTGTATCAATTCAATGTTATTCGGTACAACTGGTACAATTTGATCTATACTTTACTTCCTGTGCTCAAATTTGTTAGAAGGTCGCTATGAGACCATGAACTAAATGCCAGTTCAATATCCAAAAACAAATTAATTTATTTAATATAATGTTACGTTGAATTTGGGATTTGTTTTGTGTTCATCTGCTTGATAATCAACTGTTCTTTATAAAATTAGATGAATGTATGATCACACATTAGCAAACTTTTTACGCCTGAATCAGATCCTACATAGTAAATAATAAAGTAAAAAAAGTCTTCAAATTTACTTGCAAATTGGGCTTAAATTTACATTTACCTGTATATAATTAACATTGTATTTACAGCATTCGATGAATGCATGAGAATTTTTGTTAAAGAAAAATGAAATGCCCTATTCAAATTTTAATTGGTAAATAAAGCTAGTACAGTGAAACCTGTATAAGTTGACCACCTGTGGTGCATTACTTTAGTTGTCAACTTAAACAAGTGTCAACTTACAAAGGTAGGTTTATATGATAAGGACCAATTCCGTGCCTGAAAAAAGCGGTCAATTTACACAGGTGGCCAACTTCACAGGTTTTACTGTATTACATTGTGTAAATTGGGATATAAAATTTTGAAAAGGTTTTAATCCTTTAATAAAAAACAAGTGAGAATTTGTTTAGAGAAAGACATTTATAAAATTAACAGTTGTTTAGCTTTGCGTTATAATTTCTGCAAATTTTCTGAAAACAAAAGTTTTGTTGTATCAAATTTTTGTGAATCAGATCAAAGGTACTGTTAACTTATTTCAAACTATTACAAACTTCTCTTGGATGCATTACATAAATATTCATTGTTTAATTTAATTATATTTTTATAGTGTAAAATATTTTTCTACAGTTATTACTAAAACTAAAATTAATTGTTTGCTAGAAATACTACTAATTTTGAGACCTGATTTTTTTCAAAGGAGTGTATTATTATAAATTCAATTTTTTAATACAATAAAGTTTGTTGGATTAAAAATATCTCTGCAATGAATACAATAAAAGTATGTTCTAGTTTGCAGTGAGTTCACAATACTTTTTGTTAAAAAAAAAGGCTACTTATTCACTAATTTGTGGAAAATTTGGTACAACAAACTTTTCTATTAGTTTGCAGAAAATTTTCAGAATTTGATGCACCTAAGCAAATTTGCAATGAACCTGCAACAGTTTGATATGACTTACAGGACAAACTTGCTGCAAGTTCAGTTCGTGGGGACTACAAGGCTTGCATCAGACTTGCAAACTTGTCGCATCCATTATGATGCAAGTTTGCTGCAAACAAAAAAATGCTGTGCAAATTTGATATGAACTGGTAGCAAATTTGATATGACAAAGCTCAGTTTGAAGCAAACTTGTCACAGCGAAGCTTCAGTTGCTTTGAACTTGCAGCAAGTTTGATACCACAAAAATGACTTTCCTACTGGTTTGCAACGAACTTGCAGCAAACTTGATAAGACTTGCAGGACAAACTTGCTGCAAGTTCACTTCGTGGGGAAAGCAAGGCTTGCATAAGCTTGCATCTCGTTTGTATCTGACTTGCAGACTTGTCTCATCCAATTTGATGCAAGTTTGCAGAATTGCAAAGCAAATTTGTTGCAAGTTTGCTGCAAGCAAAAAATGCTATCTGGGAAGCATTGACAAACAAAATTCACCAAAAGAGAGAGAAAAAAAAATGAAACAACATGCATGACATAAACAATGAAAAGCCGAAGGGAGAGCAGTACAACCATCAAACACAAAGGGAAAAAAGAAAGAATGCATGCAACACCAAAAGAGCAGTCAAAAAAAGAAAGAGCATAAAGACTGAGCCACCCCACAGGGGAGAAGATCGTATCATGAGCCAAAAAATTGCCGTTATAACTTATATGTTGTTCTTGAAAATATAGTCCAATAACTTTTCTATGGCTGTATTACTGCAAAAGTGCAGAAAATGATCCACAATTTCCATCGCCCCACATTTATCGCAATTTGGGGAATTAGAGGACTTAAGTTTGAAAAGCTTGTTTAGTGATAATACTATCACAAATTAATCTATTTAGGAAGATTTCCATCTTTCTATTTTTAACTGCATGATTTGCTTTAACGGAAGGAATTTTTCTATTTTTAAACTTTGCAAAGTATTTAGATTTCTTCCATTGTTCCTGATGTTCATCATTTTGCCTACTTGTTAAAAATCTACATGCATCTTTCCAAGTTGTGATGTTTAAGCTTGGGATGATCGAATTATTTGTTGCCTCTTTTGCAAGTGCATCTGCTTCCGGTCTAGGAAGATTGGGCGCCGTAAATTGGGCGCCGGGAACTTTGGGCGCCGAGCATTTTGGGCGCCGGGAACTTTGGGCCCCGAGCATTTTGGGCGCCGGGAACTTTAGGCGCCGAGCATTTTGGGCGCCGAGCATATTGTGCCCAGTATTCCCGCGGGGTATAAAATGCTCGGCGCCCAATGTTCCCGGCGGCGAATTTTGAAACGCTCTCAATGCTTACGTTACGGTAGCTACCGGTTAGTTAATCACGTGACAGCTAATGATCACGTGCTCCAATCAACTGCTTAGAATGGTAACCGGTTGATCATATAACGCTGCGGTGAGTAACCGGTCGACCGGTGAGGTTCGTCGAACGCAAGGAATGCTTGCGTTCGACGAGCTCAACTGGTAGCTACCGGTTAATCGATCACGTGACATCTAATGATCACGTGCTTCAACCAACTAATCAACATATTAATACTGTAACGGTTGATGATAGAACGCAGCGGTTAGCAACCGGTTACTCAGTGATCGACCGGTTAGGATCGCCGAAAAAAAATAATTACAGTACATTGGCGAAATGAGAAATGAAAACGAGCGCGTTCTATTAAACAGCATGGTAACCTGGATACATTAAAGCAACCCCGAGTAAAATGTAAACAGAGCCGCCCCTTTAAATTGTGAGGTAGAAATTGCAATGTGAAATATTGCTGTTTAAAGTTTTAGTTCGTTTTAATTTCACGATTTACCGTTTTTGTGTTGTGAAATATTTCCGTTTTCGTAGGGTTTCTTCGGAAAATTCTGCTTGCTGTAAACATTCGCAATAAACTCACATTGAAAGAGACGCAGAACAGATTCAAACATGGTAGATAATACATGCTGTTTCAAAATGAGTTTCTTTGACTGTTGATTTTTTTTTTTATATTCTTGAGAATGGTAACTGAAATACGATCTGAGTGTGCTTCTTTTAAGTTGTTGATGTTTTAATTTATTGGTTTTCTCTGAACAATATTGAAGATTTTGGTTAGTTCATAAAGTTTTTTAACAATAAAAATGTCGTGAGAAAATCTGTAAAAAATACTACCATTTAATGATCTAAGAAATACATTTTATCTCAGGAAAGAATATAATCCTTTTTATTTAATTTGTAATTTCACCTTCATCTGTCTGTTTTTAGTTTTATAAAAAAAAGAAAAGAAAGGGGGAAAGGATGGGTGGGAAGACGTTGAGTCACTGCTCCTATGCTCTGTGGGGCTCGTGAGAATTTGAGCGACCAGTGTCAGTCTTTGAACACTCCCCCCCCCCCATTTCCTAGAAAAAATTGAAATGACACGTTTGTCTACCACCAACTACTCGCAATCAGTAGTCATTGTAAGCTGTTCCATTTCGATTGTTTTATGCTCCGAGCTAGTGTCACTCCTTAACTGTACTAAATCATTATAGTCTAATAGGTGTGAGTTCATTTGCATGCTAATGATAATAACATATTCAGAGCTCTAAAAAAAAATTTTTTTTTTGGCCTTGTTAATTTTGCCTGAATGAACTGATAATTGATAACAATTTGCAGATTGCACCAAAATCTTAATTATATTAAAATGTTCCCTATCAAAGGAGTTTACAGCAAATATAGTATAATTGACTTTGAATTCATAGCACCTGTGATAGTTAAGTTAGAGGGGGGAGGGGAGCCAAAGTGAGTGCCATTGGCTAGTGCATTCTTTCACCTTTTGAACTTGTTCGTTTCCGTTTTTTTCCCTTACATTCATGGCATGTGAAGCAATCCGGAAAACTTGTAGAAGGGGTTGCTATTCATATTGTATTGTAATTAACTCTGAATTTGGAGCACTTCAGAAGTGACTGGTAGTTGGGGAAAGGGGGGGGGGAGGCTCTTGAGCCAAAGTAAGCACCCTACAACATGTGAGCCACCCATGTTTTTCTTTTTTAGGTTCAAAGCAATCCATATAAGTTTGCAGAAGGAGCTTGCAGTTAATTATTCTTGCATTATAATTAATTTTGAATTCATGGCACTGTGGAAGTGGAAGGAAAATTGGGGGAAGGGTCAGATCTGAAGCCTAAGTGAGCGCAAGATATGGCACGCTTCTCCATGACATTCAATCATCTTCTCAACTTCATACTTTGTGCAAAATAGGGAGCTGAATAAGATTCAGTGCAAAGGGTTGTGAGAGCCCATGGTGCCCCTACCAATCCTTACGCTCTTATGAATGAAGAACCTTTCAACAGAAGACATTTTGACAAAACCTTGTTCTTTTTAGCCCTCCATAAATATATCACTTAGATTCCAAGCTAGGCTCACTATAGTTGGGGCAAATCTAACCTGGGAATATTGTGAAGGCTACGCAAATCCTAATCACAGCATTACAGAGCTGCCGGTTAGGTTTACACCAGGCAGACATGGCCTCTTGTTGACCCCGTCGAAATTTAAACTTCCTATAAGCAGGCCTGTCATTTAGGAGGGTCAATTGCCTCACCCCTAGCTTTGAGAAATTAATGTTACATATAAGGGGTTGTAGTTTCTGCAATAAAATTTGCATTGAGTAAACACCCTCTCCCACCCCTCAAACCCTGGAAAAATTCGAAATGACAAGCCTGCTTATACGAAGTATTAGCAGTTCAGGAATACTAAGAAATTAAGAATTTCTGTACTTATTCATGTCTTGAGCAAGCCAATGTGATTTTAGCCAATTGTAATAATTACTGTGAATAAGAAACAATTACCTTTTCACAGATTATAGGTAGTTCAAGTATTTGGTAAATATTCACTTCAAATTACTTCAGAGTTACCCAGAAGATTAGTTTTCAGTGGCTGATTTATGGGTTTAAAAGGCCCATTGAAATATATTTTTGGGGACCCCTTTGTCTGTAATTATCATCATAATTGGCTGGATAGCCCATCATTGCGAGCCTTGGCCTTTTTCAGGAGATCCCGCCAGGCTGTCCTCCTCTTTGTTGTTGACCTCCAGTTTTTGATTTTAATGAAATCAAAATCAGAGTCCACACAGTCGACCTATCTTGTTTTTGGTCTAAACATTGGTCGCTGTCCAAATGGGACCGCTCTAAAGATCGTCAACGCAGCTTTGTCATTTTCCATTCTTGAGAAATGACCAGCCCATCTCATTGTTTAGTTTGGTAAATTTCAAAATATTGATATTTCTAAAAAGTTTATTAAGTCTTTGTCTATCGTAGAACTAAGTTAAAAAAAAGAAGAAAAAAAAGGCTGCAATTTTGAATCATCTTTATAGCCTTATTGTCCTGGGAGCCCCTTACAATTGCAACATGGTAGATCTGCCATTCCATCTTTAGATTTTTTTTTCACTTGTCTTGATGCTGTCCTAGATATTTTGGTCTAAACTCGGATTTTTTTAATGCAAAACCAAAATACATCATAGCTTCAGAACAACAGTCATACCTAATCACAGATATAACACCAAGAAATCTTACTGTTGCTTTGAGGGGACAATATAGGGTTTTTTTTAAAGAAACACAACCGAGATTTTATTAGTTTTTAAAATAAATTGATATGATATTCCGTTATCATTCTTTATTTTCAACTTTAACTTTTTAATCACCAGTAGGATTGCAGGAAAGGTAGGAAAAATTCTTAATATTTTTTGACTGTTCCACACCACTACTAGTTTTTAACTCATAAGTAAAATGCACTTTAATATTTTTCGGAAAATATAAAAGGAATATCGTCTGCAATTTGAATTATGCGTAACTTCAACACACAGAAGAATCAAACTGAAGTATATTTACGAATTAAAATACATTGAATCAATATTGAATTAAAAGAAATGTCAAATGTATCCTAAAAAATCCATATATTTTTTACATTATATTAGTCAACAATATAACAACTTTTTAGTAACGCTAACAAAATTCGTGGTTGTTTCACAAAATAAGATTGTATGTGACAAAACATAAGTTTCAAGGATTTTAAATATAATACGAGTTAAAATATGAAAGCCATAACGTATGAAGATGAAGCCAAGCTTTCACGACTGCACAAGGAGCATTTGTAAACAAAATTTATAAGTCTTAATACAAAATTTAACTAGCGTAATATCCATACACGACTTGCAACATTTAAAAACTTGATACATATTGTGTTCAAATAATTATTTAATTAGATCAAGAATATCGTTCAGAGTTTTAAAAATACAGAACTTTATGACAATCGCGACTATTACAATGAACTTTGTTTTCAAACGGACAGAAGATGCAAGCAAAGGCGCTTGAGCAGAGCATAAGTAGCATTGCGCTCCGAAAAGAGCAGCACCGCGAAATTCTCGCCAACCATTTTGGCAGCTTCCAAATTTCGCCAATGCACTGTAATTGAGAGGGTTTCAAAATTCGCTTGCCGGCGCCCAAAGTTCCCGGCGCCTAAAATGCTCGGCGCCCAAACTTCCCGGCGCTATAGTGCCTAGAAAGAATAGTGTGCCGATCGGCGCTTTTTCCCCTTCGATTCTTGAAGACAAAATGTATGAAAACCGCTAGAGGGCAGTGCGGTCGAGGTGTACGTTCAATTTCGCGGTGTTTACATTAGTAGACGCGGGTTACAATTTAGTTCCGCGTTTCTCTTTTTTACCTTTATTTCGTGAATATTTCATGAAACAGCGTTTAAGGCTTTTAATGGAGGCGTCAAAGTTTAATATTAGAAGAAGTAAAGCTTCATCTTGTTTCGTACCAGGGTGCAAAAGTGGATACAAAACATGCAAAGAAAAAGTTTCGCTTTTTCATAGGCGTCGGAACTGGGGGAGCTGGGGGAGCTTGAGCTCCCCCTGGAATATTTCAAACCGGCTCAGCTCCCCCGGAAAATTCTAGCACTGCAGCTTATTGCCGTACATTGATTTCCTCAAACATGATTTCAAAAATGTGATCTGCCTTTTCTAGGAATTTCGGAATTTCCACCCAATAAGCAACAAAAGCAGGGGACAGACGGAGTGGTCAGTGCACTTGAATTCAACTTCACCCTTTTTTACTGTTAAAACATCTCTTGATTCCAGAAATGCGGAAAAGTGAGCTCTACTCCGCAACCTGCGAAAATCAGTACCCAGTACCAATATGGATTTGTTCCCCACCTTGAGCTCGTATTTCGGCTTTCGAGAGCGGTATTGCAGTTCAGTTCATATTCTTATTAGTTTTGCATGCGGTTTTTTTGTCCAATGCGGTGGCGAATTCAGGATTTTGTTCTGGGGGCGGCTGAGGTAGTTAAAATTCTTGCTGAGGTCTCCTTGTCATTACCAAAGTTTATCGATGTAAACGAAAGTGTTCTATATCATTATCTGCTATCTAGGGGTGTTAATGACTAATGAATCTTTCTGAGTTACATTTGAAATATCTAAAATTTGGTATTCAGTGTTAAAATTCTAAATTTTAAATGTATATTCAAAGTTTTTTTTATTCATTTAGACATATTTGTTATGCAATTTGAAATCAAAATTTTCAATTCTTGTTAAGGATGCAAAACAATTACGCTGACAAGGTGATGTAAATGAAATAGAAGAAAGAAAAGCTGAAAGATGTTAAACAAATAGTGAAAAACAGCGAGAAAGAAGACAAAATTTTAAGAATTGATATTAAACACGAAAATTAAAGAGAGAGAAAGAAAGAAAAACAAGTAGCTATTATATCTACTTTTTTCTCCTTTCCTTCTTTCAGTGAGTAAATGTATAAATATTTGGAACAGGTAGGGAAAAAGTTCAGAAATTTGAAGCGAAATTTCGGAAAACTAACACTTCTGTTACTATCGCAAATTTGTATATCAACCTTATGAAGAGCGAAAACAAATTAATTGATAAAGATAGAATGGATGTAGGAAATTATATATATATTTTTTAACATTAAAATGCATAGACAGAGGGTGAAAGAATTTATTTCTGGTATGAAGGTGGCTGCAGCCTCATATCCGCCTTCCCCCCTGGATTCGCCATTAGTCCAATGATCACAAAAAGAGATAATAATGAGCCAGTTTGGCATTTAAATATGAATAACATGGAAGGTGCTCCAGACATGACTGAAAAAAGGTTACTAAGGTTGTTTGTACTTGTTCAAATAATGTTGAACTTGTTCAAATAATTTCAACTTTCCAAAAACTTACAGTGGCTCCCAAAAGTATTCGTACACTTACGATTTTCAATGAAATACGCCATTATCGATTCGTTAAAATTAATATTTTGGAACGGGTATTTAATTATAAGATCTATGATTTATTTTTTAACAAAACTACATGAAAATTGTTAATAACATAATAAAACTTGATTTTTAAGAAATCAGTAATCAAAAAGTGCCAGAAACTTGATCTCACAAAAGTCTTCGTACACTTGGAAAAAATGTCAAAAAACTAGTAAATAATCTAACTTTTTACTAAGTTATTATTTAGTAGAATATCATGCAGTATCAGCAACAGCTTTTAAACGTCTAGGAATAGATTTCATTGATTTTTTTTCTTTTTTTTCTTTTTCTTTTTTGAGCAATTTCTGAGTAAGTGTTCAGCCGCACTTCGAGTCTTACTGTTTCCAATTCGTTTTCCGTTTCAATAGCGTATTTTCGTAATATATCCACCAGATATCTCCATATATGTTCTATTAAGTTTAAATCTGGCGATTGAGGAGATATTTCTAAGCTTAATGACAATATTTGAGGCACCAAACGCAAACGTGTGCTTCTTATCGTTATTTTGATTTAAAAAAACGAAGTTGTTTCTGATTGCCAAATTTTGGGCTAATAATTTAAAAAAAAATTTAAAAATATTTCACTGAACAGCATGATTCATCGAAATATTTCAAACTTCCAAGTCCTGCACCCTCACACAAGAACACCTTCACCGTCCTGATTAACTGATCCCAACTAAGTTCTTAAGATTTAATTTCTCATTATTTTTCTATTAACAATTATGCAACAATTTAACCCAAAATGTTGAATTTATTTTTATTTTTAAATAAGACGTTGTTCCAAAATCTTTTGAGCTTATTTATCATTGATTTTACGGCGGAAAACGTAAGCTTTCTGTTTTTCCCAAGAACAAGAAAATTTCTGCAGGAAGAGGTCCCATTTAATCCAGGTAATCAGAGAACTTGGCGAATAATTTTAGGGGAAAATTAAACGAAAATGTTTCATTGAATTCTGCAGAAATTTTTTCATCACTCAAAGGTGTATTTTTCATCATTTTTTTAACTGTAAATCTCCAATCACGCTTTGTTAACTTTGCATTTGACATTTTCTTACCTTGTTTTCTATCCGATTCTTGTCTTTAAAGCATTTTATCAAGCACTTCACCATAGAATGGTATAAATTAACTAATTTAGAGACATTTCAAACCAATTTACTGCTACTGAGAGAGAAAAAAGATCAAATTTAGAATAGTGTTTTTGGTTTATGCGCATAGCTGCCATTTTAAAATAATAATCAGAATATTAGGGCATAAATAAACAAAAAATTAAAGACAAATTACTTTACAGGGTGTCATCACAATGCAAAAATAATTAAAAAAAAAACAACTTATGATAATTTTAATCATGAATTTATTCGAAAATATTTCAGTGTGCGATGACTTTTGTGGCGTATTTTTTTCTCTGACCCTTCGTCTTTTGACAAATTTCAAAAATAAAATCTGCCAATATTTTGAAAAAAAAAAAAAAAACTACTGGGTTTTATTCAGAATGGCATAGGAATGGTGTGAAAAAAAAAATGGGCTTCATATTCGAATTCATTTTGATCTTACTACAAAATTTCAAGGTGTACGAACACTTTTGGGAGCCACTGTATCTCATTTTAAGTTATCTGACCCCTCAGATTATACTTTACGAAGTTACAGTTATTCTTGTTTTTTGAGCAATCACGATTGCTTATTGCTTCCATTTGACTGTTTTGATGTGCTATCATTTTATTTTTCCGCCAGCACCCTCTGCAGCACCACCGTCGACCGGCCTCACGATGCTGCTCCTCTAGCGAAAACCATCTCCAGGTAGCGTCAATATCCTACACTTACACGCATACATACACGCACGTACAAACAAACACATACACACACACAAACACATACACACACACGCATACATACGGACATAAACACAACACACAACTACCTACACACTCATGCCTGCACACAGATACAAACACATATGCCTACACACACATACACATTCCCCCCCCCCTACCACAAACACTCATACACACAACTACCCACACACTCATGCCTGCACACAGACACAACACATATTCCTACACACACATACACATTCCCGCCCCCTCTACCACTCATACACACAACTACCCACACACTCATACCTGCACACAGACACAAACACACACGCCTACATACACACACACACTCGTGATTGCGAAAAACAATTTGAACTCCAGATGTCAAAATTCAAATTAATTTTTTTTTTTTTGCTTTCTCAAAATTACGATTTTTTCATCACTTAGAGATATATTTTTATGCCAAAATTGTTACCTTTCATCTATTATTGCAGAAAAAAAGCCAACAATATTTTATAGTTTCTATCAAAGACTCAAAGACTTGAAACTAAAAATTTATCTGAACAATATAATATACTAGCAAAAATACCCGGCGTTGCCTGGGTCAGTAATAATTATGAGAAAAAATCGTTATTTGCTTTTTTTTTCTGTTTTAAGTGAAAGAATTTAAAACATCTTTTTGACATGATTAAAAGTAGAGTTTCTTCCTTACCCATAAAAGTAAAATAGCAATAAGTATAAAGAACAAAATAGTATTGATTTAGAAACGAAAGCACTATATTTAAGCATATACAAATTTCCAAAACATGAAATTATTCTTCTCATGTTTAAAAAGATTAATCTGTTGATACCTTTTTTTTTTAAACATGGAGTCTAAAACCTTCTCTGTATTGCTATTGACGTTGCTCGTTATCCCCTTATACTCGCTTTAGTTATTTTGGGAAATTTCAATCATTGTGGGCTCTTGGGGCGATTTTACCGAATTTGCGGGAATCGTTTTGGGATACCTTCGATGATGCTCCCTCTTTCTTTCCTTACTTTGTAAAAACGATGTATTAATTTTCGTTACAAAGATATTATCGCCAGGTGCTGAGATACTTTTGGTCACCATAAAATGGCGCTAAAGAGTTTCATTCGAAATGTTTCCAAAATAAGTAGTAAAATTTGGCGATTGTTTGAAATTGTGCAAAAAGGAAAAATTAATAGAAGTTTTTGTACTGTTTATGGATTTGCCTAATTTAGTTGCTGGATTATTTAACACAGTAAAAAAAGTTTTTTAAAGATTCCTTGATTGGCGATATTTTGTTTACATGGTGAAAACTGAGAAACATTATGACGTAGTCTTCGACTTCAAAAACAGCGACATTGAAAAAAAACTGCCAAATGCATCAGCTACGGAAATATTTCTGCAAAAATTTTGGCGATCTGCTGGTTGATTGGATAATGAGTAAGTGTTCAATCAGCATAAATAATAATAAAAACCATTAATTACATTAAAGTTTCGTTTAAATGGAAAATGATCAGCCAAATCATGTATTATTTGCCAATCTTGTGCAAAAATCTTACTTCAAGATTTGACTTGAGAAAAGCCTTGAACAGTCACGAAATGCAAAGATAGTCAACAATACAACAATAGTCGCTATCGACAGGGAGTTGAGATGATACACTAAATACTGTATTGAGTTTAGGAAAGCCTTCGAACATGGAACTAAAAAGCTCATAACTCGTTTTTTATTCTACTTAGAAATTTCGAATAAGTGCCATCTTCAGCAGAAAAATCAGAGCTTTCGATGGACATATAATGTAAATATGTGCAAGTATTTTTTCATCCCTATATTAGAGAATTTATACGAAAATTGTATTTTATTGCTCCCCTAAGGGGGGTTTTGCCCCCCATAACGGGACGAAAACTACCCTATGTGTTATTCTGATGCATAAGCTATATTATTGTAAAGTTTCATCAAAATCCGTTCAGTAGTTTTTGCGTGAAAGAGTAACAAACATCCATACATCCATACATCCAAACATCCATACATCCATACATCCATACAGACAAACTTTCGCATATATAATAGTAGTAAGATAGTGAACAATTCATTTTAACACATATCCAACGTTCTGTTTTTCCGCCCTCCTGTTTCATCTAGATGTAAATCGTTCGAAAAATCGATCGAGGACAATCCTTCGAGTCATATTTTCACTGAAGGCAACAATATGGTATATAATCGCGTTTTAAGACATTAATTTCGAAAATGTTTCAGGGAGGGTATTCGAACCTTTTCTCCCCTTAACATTATCAAAGATCACCTATAAGTTCGATTTTAGAACAAGAATTTCGAAAATTTTCCGGTAGAGACCCCGAAACACCTCTATTTCTACGTGCTCCATCTTCGAGTACTAACCGACTCCTTTTCAAAACCAGAAGTTAAATCACCTCATTCTCTCCATAAACAATTGTATATATACAATATTCAATAACAGATGGAAGCTTCGAAGCCAATTTTTTATGGGGAAAAACATTTAAAAGTCTGCCCCCCCTAACCCCCCCCCCAAAAAAAAAAATTATTTTCTGGTTGCGCCTCTGCTTCTGCCCCTTAGATTCCAGACACTTCTTATACTGTTTCCCAGCTCCCCCTAATTCTACAAAGTTCCTACGCCTCTGCGCTTTTTAAAGCTCCAGCAGATGAAGAAAAACTAAAGAAATGGAACTCGTTAATTCCCAGGTTTGATAAAGTTTTTGATAAATATTGCTCAATTTGTGCTCTGCATTTCGAAAAACATTTTATTGAAACGCATAATGAGCATATTATAAATGGTGAGGAAGTTTTGATTCCCCGGGGGAAACTTTTTTTAAAAGACGAGGCAATTACGACAATTCTCCCAAATCTGCCAACATACTTTACTAAAAAAATACCAAAGCAAAGGTCCATCAGGAATTATGCAGTTAAGAAAAATGTTCCCTGTTTGAAAAAAATAAAACTTGATCTTTCCGCAGATGAAACTGAAATAACCACGTATAAATCTATTATAGATGAAATTGTTCATATTAATTTACCTAACGAATATTGGGTTTGTATGAAATTTAAAAAATCTCCAAATATTGTAGTTTTTGTATATAATGAAAATTATGTGGAAAATAATATTGACGATAAAAAGATCATTATTGAAGTAGAAGAAAATTTACAAATCAATGCTGCTATTTTGGTCAAAGGTGTAAAAGTAGATTATCCTGTTCTTCGACTCAGACTGAGAAGCCCTAATAATTTCAATTAGCTTCAAGAATTTAGAAGCAGTTTTATTTTGTAACAAGCGGTACCCGCACGACTTTGTCCGAAGGAGAAAATTAAAAGGTCATTTGATTAGCCTGTATATTTACAAATAATGGATGATGAATTTCTCGCCAATAGGCTATGTTCATTCGATCTTCCCATGTTACGATTCCACGTGCCATGGGCGGATTTATGGGGGGGCAGAGGGGGCAATGCCCCCCCCCAGTTTTAGGAGGACTTTATATAGTAACAACACATCTTCCAAAAAAATTTTAAAAAATCATTATTTTTTTTCTTTTTTGACTATTTCAGAACGGCGCGGGTGAATTTATAGGAGGGGGGCATAGGGGGTAATGCCCCCCGGTTTTGGGAGGACTTTAAATAGTAACAACACATCCAAAATCTTAGAACAAAAAATCATTTTTATTTTTTTATTTTTTTGAACAGTTCAATGAAAATGAAGATTATAGTGAATGTCCTTTTCTGATGGGAGAAAAGAAAAAAAAGGAACATTAAATACAAATAGTACAGCTGTCACTGGGGTGCTGAAAATATGCCTAAATTCACTATTTTGAACTGAGAACCATTTGGGCAAGTATAGAAATGAAAATAGGCTAAACGAGCTATGCATTCAGCTGCAACACTTACAATAATTGACGATTATTTTTAAATTAGAACCTAAAACAAAGAAAAACCCCCTTCCCCATTTGCGTTAACAGAATGATCTGCTCGTTATGATTTGTTTTCTTTCTTTTCAGAATGTTTGTTTTCAATTTGCGTGATTTAAAAAACTAGATATTTTGTGTTGCTACAGACGAAAGATTTTGAGGAACTTTCTGGATTCACACGTCCAGATTGGTAAAATTGTAAAAATCCTTTAACCGTAAAAACTGACGAACTTTCGTAAAAATTACAAAAATCTGCAGGTAATAGGGCCGGATTTGCCTATAAGATAAACAAGCTAGAGCTTCGGGCCACTACTTTGAAGTGGCTCGCAACAAATTGCATGATTTGTTCCTTAAAAAATGGAAAGTGATTGAAAAAAATAATTTCATCTTCAAGTGCTTGAAAACCTTGAATATTTGGAAAAGAGTGGCTACAAAACCTTAAATTTTAAATTTCTAACAAATGGTAGGGGAAGGAATGCCAAAATATATAAAATTTAGCTCCTTGTTACATCGTGCATCAAAAGCGTAGAAATCATGGTGCTTACGTTTGTAACATATTACTTGAAATAAATTTTTGTGACTCACATGTTTCATATCTTGCTATTTATTTAATCCCGAATGCAATATTTTAGAAATTCTTTTGTATTGATTGCTTTTATCTTGCTTCTACTGCATATTGTTAATCCGTTTAGCCTGGAAAAAATGATACACAACCTCTATTCCTTTTCGTTTTCTGCACTGCATATTTTTTTTAAAAAAAGGTTGTTGTAATGAGAGAATTCTATAGTTTATTTTTTCTTTTAAACTTAAAATAGCTGTTTTTTTTTTTTAAGTTTGAATAATACTGCACAACTGTATAATCTAGTACTTAATTTCAGAGACTGGAAAGTGCAAATGAGGTGCCTTAAATTATTAAATGTTCTAAAATCCTTGAAAAGAATTGGCGCAGTATAGCCTACTAGGGCTCTTGTGCCAGAACACCCAATCTAACCAACCAAACCTTAAAAATAAATCAGACAAGTCTTTGAAGCTCCTAAGCAAAGTGTGCTTCGATTTTATTTCTTATCAAGTCTATAAATTATGAATTGTTCTAATAAGTAGTATGTTACTCTCATGTTACATATTTTCTAAACCTGTACACCATTTCTTTTAAAATATTAACTTACATCACAAAGCACATTTAAATCATAAAACTTAAAAAATAAACTATTTGTCTAATTTTCCCCCGAGATTTTTGTTTATCCAATTAACCCTTATAAGGCTTCAAAATGCAGAATTTTATATCCATTTTACAAAACTTCCTCCGGGGGAGAAACCCCCGGACCCCCTAAAATTGGAGATATTTTTTATCCCACTTAAAAGGGAGCCCTGCGTCATTCTCTTGATGCCAGTCACCTCTCTTAAGGTCAATTCAAAAAGGACAGCATGAAAACACACATTAATGAAAAACGACACACACACAAAAAAAGATTAAAAGTATGACCATCACAGGAAAACAGACCAAAAACATGGGGCAATTTAAAGTGTTGCTCAAAAAAAAAAAAAAAAAAAAACCTGCCCCCCCAGGAACTCAGTCCTAAATCCGCCTATGTCCACGTCAGGATAATTTCGTAATTTACTCGTCCATCTTATGATAATTCTGCTTCAGAAACTGCTTTTAAAATTTAAAAATAAAAAAGGAACAAAATCGAATTTTCGAAAATTCGCTTCGAGGTGCACACCCCCATGCTACAAACTAACTTTGTACTAAATTTCATGAAAATCGGCCGAACGGTATAGGCGCTGTGCGCGTCACAGGGATCCAGACAGAATTCCGGACAGAAATCCAGATAGAGAGACTCGGCTTTATTATTAGTAGAGAAATAAGAGACGCGCTGTTATTGAATACTTAGGGGGCCATTCATTAATTACGTAAGGATGATTTTGGCAATTTTGACCCTCCCTCCCCCATGTAAGGGTACGTAAGAATTTTCACCCCCCCCCCATTCTTATGTAAGATTCCATTTCGTTTTTCAAAATGATAAAATAACAAATCTTGAATCGTTACATCACTGGAATCGTTATTAAATTCACATTATTAAATTAAACCTTTTGCGTAAAGAAATAGTTACTGAAAAGAATTTAAACTGAATGTTTTTTCGATTTTTTTTTGATGTAATATTGATTACGAATAAAACATGCCGTACGCAATGCGACTCCTTTATTATATTTTACACTATAAATTCTTTGTAAAACAAATAAAAAAACATCTTATCCTAACACGTTTCTTACCTTCCAGACGCAAATGGAACATAATCTCTGCCAAATCACTTGACCGCGCAATGTCTAATGTGAAATATCGACTTGGAAAATATTATGTAAGAATGAGTTTGACCCTCCCCCCAAGTAAGGGTACGTAGAGGCTTTTCCAACCCCCCTCCCCCTTGGGACCCTTACGTATTTAATGAATGGGCCCTTATAGTCTACTATTTTCATTGAAGTAAGGTAGTTTTGTAATAAGGTAATAAGGTAATTTTATATGCTTCAAAAAATAAACGAACACCCATGTAACAATTAGCACTTGTTACAGAATTTGTCTTTTGCGCAGAAATAAGTTTAATCCGAAAAACGGGGTTTTTAAACTGCGAAATCAGCATGCAATCGCTGATTTAAAATGAGTCTGATTGAGGAGCATAACGTACTACTCGAGTGCAGCGCCACCTGGATTTTCCTCAGATCTGACCTCACTTTTTCCCCGCCGATCGGCACACTACTCTTTCTAGGCACTATACCGGCGCCCAAAGTTTCCGGCGCCCAAAACGCTCGGCGCCCAAAGTTCCCGGCGCCCAAAGTGCTCGGCGCCCAATGTTCCCGGCGCCCAATCTTCCCATTTCGTCTGCTTCATTTAAATCAATGTCGGAGTGGCTAGGAGTCCACACTAAAGTAATATCATTTTTATTGGTTAATTTCTCTAGATAAATTCTTGTAATTCTAACAATGGGGTCTTGATTCTTTTTTTCATTACAAATAGCATTAATCACACTAAGGCTGTCTGTAAGAATAATAGTGGGAGACTCAGCATTAATTAAGTATTTGGTGGCATAGTAAATGGCAGCAAGCTCAGCTGTGAAAATAGAGCAAAAGTTAGGAATCTGAATTTTTCTCTTAACATCTTTGTTTTGATTCACGATTCCAAAACCGACATAATTCCGGTTTTTGGAACCATCTGTAGCCCAGACTTCTTTACCTTTATTTTCATTTAAAAATTCTAGAAAGTCCTGTTTTATTTCTTCTTTAACTTGTGTTCGTTGAAATCTTCTTTCATCCGTGATTATTTCAAGTTTTTTGTTGTACCATGGTGGGTTGTTTTCCAGCTTTTTATCTTTCCAGTGATTGGTGTTATATAAGTTCATAAAGCTTTTACAGAAGTTCATAACATCTTCTTCCATCTCTGTTGAACTTATCTGATTGTGTGTTTCAGTGTTGATATGTTTATCTTCCTTATACATTATTTTCAGCTTCCACTTTATGGTTTTCCATTTCAACCTATTCTCGTACATATCAATATTAGTGAAATATCTAATAACAGCATTCGGTGCGAAGTTGTTAAGTTTTAGTGCGTTCCTGATAACTTTATTTGTGATAGTATCTAGTTTATTTCTGTTATATTTAGTGTCCTTAATTCTACATATATTTCCACAATCAATTTGCGGCAGTACTACTTGTTTGATAATTTTAAGAAGGTTATCATTATTGAAACCTGTTCTGCTTCCCAAATACTTAATGACATTACTGCTCTTATTGATTTTCCTTTCAACTTCATTAGTATGTTTCCTCCATGACAGGTTGTGATCAATATGGACACCCAGTAATTTATGTTGAACTTTCCAAGGAATGGTTTTTCCATTTATCTTTATGATATCTGTATATTTATTTCTCGTGGCTGTCATGTTTTGGATGCTGCTCTTTTCCGCTGAGATTTGATTTCTGAGGCTGTTGATTTCTGACCATTTCTCAATATCAGTTATAAAATTTTTGAGGGCCGTTGTCGCAGTGTCTTTGTCTTTGTTGAAGATTACATAGGAGATATCATCCGCATATATATATACTTTGCAAGTATTATTACAACAGTAAAAACCAGTCATAAAACAATTGAACAAAAAAGGCGATAAAATAGACCCCTGTGGCAGTCCAAAATCGACATTTCTTTCTGTTGATATCTTACTTCTCCATTTAACTACCAGTTTCCTATTCAGCAGCGACTCTTTAATCCAGTTTATAAGGTCCTGTTCTATTTTCAATGTCCTAAGTTTTTCTACTAGGATTTCATTTATTGTTTATGTTATCGTATGCTCCTTTTATATCCATAGATACAAGAAAAACTGTGTTCTTTTCTTTTCTTAAAAACTTTAATGAATTAATTATTTGCCCTACACAATCTTCGGCACTTTTCCTTTCCTGAATCCGTGTATGTAATTTGGGAATATTTTACTTTCTTGTTTCTTCTTCCCACCATGTTAGCCTTTTCAAGATGAGCTTTTCCATCAATTTGCAAAAACATTGGGTTAAGGCAATAGGTCGGTAACTATCTATATCTTGTGGGTTTCTCCCAGGTTTGCATATAGGTATTATCATTGATGTTTTCCAATTATCTGGTATCTTTCCTTCTTGAAAATATTTAGACAAATCTCAATTGCTTTTTCTGGTAAATTTCTAATAATTTTATTCGAAATTTTATCTGATCCAGCTGATGTGTTTTCAAGTTCCTTAATCTCTTTTTGTAATTCTTCTATTGTAAAAATGTGGGTATTGCCTTTGATTTTCCTTTCCATTGTATAAGTTTTTTTAGTTGTGTCTATTTTCTTTTCAAAATGTTTAGCAAAAAGCTCCACTTGCTTGTCTTCTTCAAAATATTCAATATTGTCTTTCATTAAAACAAGGTTATTGATGGCTGTTCTATTCATAATGTTTTTGAGCTTGTTGACAGATTTATAGATATCTTTAGGTTGTTTCATTTTGTAATTTATGTGTTCCCAGTATTTTCTTTTGGCTTCAATTATACATTTTCTGAAGATCGTTAATTTTTTTTTTTTATATTCAATCCAATCAGCAACAAGTTGTGATCTATAGGCTCTGTTTTTTGCTCGATTCTTCTGTTTTTTCTTTTTTGCACGCTCCCTGTTCCACCAATTGTCATTTGAGTTATTATTGTTATATTTAATCACTTTAGTAAAATTTTCAACATTAGAATCAATAAGGTGAGTGAACTGAATATAAGTATTGCAGTTAAACCCATTGAAATCAATATTATTCATAATTTTACTCATATTATCTTTAAAATTGTTCCAATTAACGTATCTTTTGATTTTGGTGCAATTTTTCTTTTCTGTATTTCTAACTATGATAGGATAATGATCACTTTCCCCGTGTTCTTCGATTCTAAACCAAAATAACTCTCTGACCAGTTCTGCACTTACTACGGTTAAATCAAGAATTCCATCGTCTTTTTTTTTTTTTTTTTGCTTATACGAGTGGGAATGTTTTTATCTTGAATCCACTCATAGAATTTAGTAGAGCTGGGAAAAGATTTCCTGTCACCCAGTCACCCGTTATAGTATTTCTAGCATTAAAGTCCCCTGTGAAAAAAAATGTGGTTAGGTTGCCGCGAAGTAAGCGGCAGTGCCTTAACCGTATGTGTGTTAGGCCCAGAGGCCGTTCCGTCCTTGCCAAGGGGAGTGCTAACCTTCTCTCCTTTCATATAACACAATGCTCCTTTCAAAGTCGTAACAATTTCGTCAACAGTCAACGTTATAGAAGAAAGTTGTTTAATGACTTCTCTCTAATGACCTAAGCACCACGGGGGTTTGCATCACTTTGTCTTCACTTTCGACTGACCATTCAATTACACCCCAAGGCAGGCACGTAGCTAGAACTTTGTTAAGGGGGGGGGGGGCAAGGTTGCACGAACTTCAAAAGAGGATGCATGCTTAAAGCAGAATTAATAGCTCATATTTACGTTAAAAAATAAATCCAATTAAAAATAATTAATGAAAATATAATTAACTAAAATTAATTAGATAATTGAAATTGATGGAGCATTTAGTTAGAATTAGTTAACAAAAATTTTATATTAAGTGGCAAAGAAAAGTTTATAAAGTTAACATTAAACTAAAAGTTATCCCATACTAAGTTTCCAAACATGGGTAGAAAAATTCTATCACATAAGCTTCCTCTGTTCTGATGCTTTGAAAATGAGTGATATAATTCCTATTAATAAAAAGTTCACAATAAAAGAAAATCGGAAAACGAAAACTGTTCTAGGGATTACTTGGAAAATGCAGGTGATAATTTAATAAAATGTTGAAGCTTTGTAATATATTTCAACAAAAAATGTACAAGCCATTTTATTTGAAAAAAATAAAGAAATCTATATCTATCGAGTCGAATGTATAACTGTATGAATTCTATATAACGGAATTCCGCCACCCTGTTCGATTTGAACAAGATTTCTGGCAAAATTCAACCACCCTCTCGATGAAAATATTAGCGAGGTTTCATTTAAAAAAACTTGAACTAGTTCTTTATTTATTTACGTTTATGACATTCTCTTGATAATACGAAATTGAATGACATTTCTAATTTTATTCGTTTTCTAATTATCATTTCTAACCATCATTTAAAAGCTTGAACGAACTATTAATTCCTTGAGGGACGGTGACTTCCTTTGCTGAAATCATTTTTTTAAAAGCTTATTGCCGTTTTTTTATCGTTACTATTTTTTTTTTGCAACGACTTGGTAAATCAAGCTATCTTAGAATCCGTTGTGGTATTTTTTTTCTTTCTAATTGGGCTTCTTTAGAGGCTTTAGCCTTTTTGGATCTAGTGCGAACCACCGATATGGCATCTAGTCTTTCATATGCTACCATTAAGGCGCGGATGTGACTGGCACAGGAAAATTTGGCACCGAGTTTCCACCAGATGGAGACACTTGAGCTCTCTGCGATGCGAAACTGCACTAGGGGTTTAATTTTGTCAAGCCAAACGAATACCTGAGAGATCTTTTACCTGAAGAGTAATGGAATGTATATAATGAATGTATAATGAATGAAATTAAGCATCTATGTATTTTTATTTTAACAACATTTTGGAGAAAATGCAAATGATTGCTTTTTATGAATGTTTTTTTATAAGGTCATGAATGATTTGAACATTATTGGCAATTTTCCTCTGATGTTTTCAATTTGATGCTTCATTTAAAAAATCAAGAGGAGGCATTGCACCCACCTATCTCACCACCAAACACGAGTTCTGTTTATTCTGCCGATGCAAAACAATTTCTGTACAAATCAGTCTTTTTCAAATTAAAAAAATAATTGTAAACAACTACAGGGAAAATGGCAAAATGCTCTGCTACGAATTATAGTGGCAATATTTGATTACAACCTGGTTACTTTACTGTCTTTATTAGCAGTAAGCGTCATATTCGAGAATTTCATAATTTGGAGTCAAACGTCAAATTTTGATCATTAAGGTAGTCTTCGTCCCGTTTTTGATAATACAGCAGCATCAAATTAGATACATTTTCAACAATATGTATTCACAAAGCTATAGCCAATTTCTGGAAACAAAACTTATTGGTTTCTTATAGCCTCAGTTTGCAATTTTTTTGCTCCTCAGTCATCTGATGTTCCAAAGTCTGAAGACAATCTTTTGTAAAAACTCTTAGAATAATTGTGGTTAAAAATCCAGTAATGATTCAAAAAAAATCTTCCAAAATAAATATAACAATAATAACACTTTTTATTCTTTCATTTTCAAATTGGTATAACTTCCATTCTAGGAGCAATTTTGTAATCATCCTGTGTTCTCGAAAGCATATCATATTTTATAACGTAGGTATTGATTTTTTTTTTTTTCATTCTTTTATGTGATGTTTGAAAAATATATTCTAGTGCAAGAAATAGCAAGTAATTTTAACTTGGAGAAATTAAGAGTTAAAAAAAAAATTAAAATGTGACCCATTTCCCCCAATTAACTCTAATTTGAATTCCGAAACTTTGAATTCAAATTATGTTTTTCGCAATCACGAGTTGCGACAAGACCCTACTGATTAGAGTTATTGTTTCCAGAAATGGCTCCCCCCCCCAAGCATTCCCTCCTCCTGGGTGGTTACGTGTGTATAGTTGTGTGTGTAGGCTTACGTGTGTGTATAGTTGTGTGTGTAGGCTTACGTGTGTGTATAGTTGTGTGTATAGGCTTACGTGTGTGCACGTAGGCGTGTGTATGTGTGTAAAGGCGTCAGGGGCGGATCCAGACTATGGATTTGGGAGGGGAACTTTTCTAGCAAGTACGTTTATAGGGGTGGGGGAGTTATATGAAATTACTCATTAAAAAATAACCATAAATATTGAGTTTTACAACGTATCTACTGCTTCTTAATGCCTCTTATGAAAAAAAAATTGTTCATTACAAATTCTAAAAGTACAATTCTTAAATAATTAGTTTAAAAAGTTTGTTCATTTTTCTATTTGTATGTGCTTAAAGGAAATAATATTTGCACCAGTGGTTCAACCACAAAAGTTTTATAGAGGGTGCACTTTTAAAATTTTCACCATCTGATAGGGAAGTTGTTGAAAAAAAATGTTGAAATTTCAGTCTTAAGGACGCAGTTTTAGACGGCCTCTGGTGATGTTACGAAAAAGAAAGGTTTGGGGGCCGCCTGAGGAAATTAAAGTTTTAAAAACGCAATTATAGGCGATATTTATTGACGGTAGGGTCAGAGATGGGATTTTTTTGGAGGGCTGCCTCCGTTTTTTTGTAAAATAGATTTAAATCGAAAATCCCTCCGCTAAATTTTCTGAAATTGAATTTCCAAAAACCCAGTTACAGACTAACTTTGACAATACTTCGAGCAGTACGGTTCTGGGGCTTTTCCCAAAAAAATGTTTCGAAATTGAAGTCCTAGAAAACGAAGTTTTTGAGCGATATTCGGTGATAAAGGATTTAAACGCTTTCCCCATTAAGTTTTTCAAAACCTTAATTTTTTAATCTTCAGATTTTCTACAGGAGCATTCGGACCCTTGTCCGGAAATTTTTCGTTATCGACATCTTAAAAAAATGACTGTAGACCATATTTGGTAACGTCAGGGGTTTGGCAATTTTTCAAAATTGAAGCTCCAAAAAAGCAATTTCAAACGATTCTCGATGTTATTAGAATGCGAGGTGTTAGGTAGTTCTCCCCCTTTAAAATTTTCAAAATTGAAGTCCTGAAAACAAGATTTGAGACGCGCTTTAAAGGTATTGGCAGAGGAAGCGGACTTCCGACATTATGAAGGCTTTCTTATTTTTAGACAGACTAAAAAAGGCGACTGTTTCCAAGGTACGTTCTATTGTTCTCTTTAATTATAGGAAATGTTTTACAAAAACATTCTACTCGGCCTTCTGGGGGATCACGGATCCTGTCGCCCTGTGCCCCCCCCCCCCCTCCAGCCTCCACCTCTAATAGCGCCACTGAATTGCAGTAGCTTTAAATATAATGATCAATCCTTCACCAAATAAATGCAAAAAACAGTTTAAACAGGTTTGTCTTTATTTATTTATTTATTTTTATGCAGGGAAGAGGGGAACATTCCCCAGTTCTCCTCTTTAGATTCGCTTTTGCAATTCTCTCCTATCTTTTTCTTGCGCCTTTCTTCAAGCTAAAGTTCTATATAACTGGAGAAGTTCGCTGTAATACGTTGCGAAAATTTTTAAGTACACATGAGAATTTAGAGGAAGGGGAACGTTCCCCCAGTTCCCTTCCAGGGATCCGCCTCTGCTATTGTTTGATCGAATTTTCTGGAGCTTTTCCTCGAGTTTAAGTTCTATAAAACAGAAGATTTTTTCTACACTCTATGGTGAACATTTTTAGGTATATATGGGGTTTTGAGGGGAGGAGAAGGTTCCCCCAGTTCCCTCCATGGATCTGTTTCTGTTGTTGCCTAATTGCTTTTCCTGGTGCCTTAGTTCACGTTCTAAAGTGTGTGTGTGGGGGGGGGGGACATTCCAGCAGTTCCTCTTTTTAGATCCGCTTTTGAAATTCTCTCCTTACTTTTTCTGGCGCCTTTCTTATAGTTCAAGTTTTGAAAAACGGAATTATTTTCCCGTACTATCTTTTGAAAATTTTTATGTACACTTGGGATTTTGGAGGGGAACGTTCCCTTAGTTCCCCTCCCGTGGATCCGCGCCTGAAAGGCGTGCACGCGTAGGGGAGTGTGTATGTGCATGCGTGTGTAGGACATGGACGCCACCGCCCAGTAAAAGTGGATTCCGGTGGACAGTGCTCAGGACCAGCCGTGCCGCCACCAGTGGACGGTGGTGCTGCAGCCCTGGTCCAAGCTGAAAAAGGAACCGTAACGTCAAGGACTGTCAAATGAGAACAATAAGCAATCGTGATTGCTCAAAAAAACTAATATGGAAGTGAAAAACACAAGAAAATTTACCTCGCATTCACCTTTTTAAAATTATTTGCTTGTAATGCAGTAAATAGCAGAAATTTTCACCTGGTAATTTATAGTTAAATGCACATGTCCGTTTTTGTTACGTTTAATGCTACCTTCGAAATTTACTAATGATGGATGCATAGATGCTTACTAAATAATTCCTCAGTGCAAAGTCGGTAAATAACAATCAGAAAATTCCAATGAAGCAAATACAAATATGCTTTACTTGAAAAACGGAAACAACATCAAAGAAAGATTTTTTTTTTTTTTTTTTTTTTTTTTTTTTCAGTTAAAAATGACTAACGGCTCTTCTCTTGGAAACATAAGCTCACAATAGGGAAGTTGTAACCTATTAAATGTTCATATTTTGGCTATTGGATATTGTTAATTGACCCTCAAAACTAAAAAATTCACCATCGCCGAATTTTAAAACACCGTGGTTGATTTTTAATGAATTTTTAAAAATCCACGCGCAAAAGTGCGCGCTTCTGAAACGTCACGAGCCTACGTCACAGGGCGCGAATGGGCAGCCTTCCGCCGAAGATCCCTTGTTTTCGCTAGGAACATTTTGAGCACGCTGATATTTTTATTTTTTAGAAATTCAACAATATTCATACATGTTACTCTATCATATAAAAATAAAATTGAAAAATCGAAAACTTCCCTATTCAGTAAGATTTATAAGTACGAATTTCAAATAAGTACTTTTAAATCACATGTGTTAATACGGCCGAACTTGCAATTTCATAAACTGATCACAGTAAAATATTCGAGTAATTTTCAATTTCATTCTTCGCTTTATAAAATTTTGATACAGCGAAAAGTAATTTCGTTGCATCAACTTCAAATTTTATTTATTCACTTATTTTACCTTTAAACACAAATTCTTTTGGGGCATTTAATATGTTTCATCTTCATGTTTAAGTATTGGGTGGAAAAACATCCGTAAAAAATCTAGTTTGTTTCTCAGAAAGGAGAGAGAAGTTTCTTAATGTTATCTTGAGCTAAAAAAAAGACACAAATGTTCAAAAAAAAAAAAAAACGAACTTTTTTCAGGATTACAGTTCAAAAGTTGTAAGCTTCTGGGAACATAAGTAATCTGTTATTGTTAAAAATAAACTAAAAGTTTAAATAAGATTATTAATCAAAATGTAAAAGGAATCTGAAATGAATCATCCCAAAAATATAAAGAGCAAAAATAAATAAATTAATAATTAATGTTCACTTTTTTTCATCCTCAAACGCACGAAATGTGCAGAATTTCTTTTTCGTTGCTGTCTGAACTTAGTTTTTAAATGGGAAAACACATTAACACATAAAATTGCTCGTATTGTTAAGAAAACTTTAAAAGGAAACTACAACTTACCTAGTTTGTGTGAACTTAATTTTCTTCTGATTACAAATTTGTTTTAGATATGTTTCCCATAAGTGTGTGGTAGAAAAATACTGTGTTAAAACAGAAAATAATAGGAATTTCAATTACTGATTGTCCAGGGATGCACCCCACTCTGGCTGTCCTTCGTGCAGCATGTGTCTAGGAAATCAAGTCCAAACGAAAAAAGAGTCAAAAGAAAAAAAAAATTAATTTGAATTTTGACGTCTGGAATTCAAATTATGTTTTTCGCAATCACGAGTGTGTATGTGTATGTTGGCGTGTGTGTTTGTGTCTGTGTGCAGGCATGAGTGTGGGTAGTTGTGTGTGTATATGTAGGTATCAGTATGTATGCGTGTGTGTGTATATGTTTGTGTGTGTGTGTAGGTGTATGTATGTGTGTGTATGTGTTTGTTTGTACGTGCGTATATGTATGCGTGTAAGTGTAGGATATTGACGCAACCTGGAGATGGCTTTCGCTAGAGGAGCAGCATCGTGAGGAACCGGTCGACGGTGATGCTGCAGAGGGTGCTGGCGGGAAAATAAAATGATAGCACATCAAAACAGTCAAGTGAGAAAAATAAGCAATAGTGATTGCTCAAAAAGAAAGAAAACCACGCCAGTGAGACTGGGTACGGAGAAGTGGCAATAAATGTTTGTTTCTAATTACTTTGCCGATGGCAATCTAGTAGATCAAGGGAAAGGGGCCGAATTTCAAGGTCAAAACCCAGCTTAGTTGAAAGAAGAAACGGGCATTCGTCATTTTCGGACGGAGTACGCGACACAGCATATACAAAGATAGGCGGCAAGAGGGAACTGCAGTTTCACGAGGTTTTCGTGTTCTGAATTGACTCGGATGCGGAAAAATTGCCGATTAATGGGAATATTTAAGGGGAGAATAACGGATTTCATAAAATTTTTCTCTTTTGAAAATTTTTTGTTGACGTGAGATGCAACAATTGACAAAAAGCAGACAATGGTCTTTCGAGAAGAGGGGGGGGGGGTTCCCCCCCCCCTTGACTACGTCCTTGCCCAAGGGTTTGCAGAACGGATATCGTTCGCTTTCGAGATGTGAAGGCACCTGGACTCGATGATTGGGAGATCAGATAAAGTGATAGATGTCATTTCTCAAAATGTATCCCAACAAAGCAACCTAGTCATAAAAAGGAACTTTTCTCACGCTCTTTAAGTAACAACTGTTCTCCAATAGATAAGACCATTTAAGTTGTATTTGTATAGAGATTGAAGAAAGACTTTGCTATTAGCCCGAGCCCGAAAGCTTTTTGAAGTTATAGAGCCCGAGCCCCAGGGCCGATCCTGGGTGTCGGCCGCCCGTGTGGAAAGACCTAATGTGCCGCCTCTGAAGAGCAATTTGCATGTTTTGACTAATACTTAACGCCCATATAAATCATTCTTCAAATTTCCGTATCAAGTTCTAATTAAAAAAAAAAACAGAATGATGAATTCATGTAAAACGTTAGAGACTCCTTAGGTACAATTTATATCTTTGAAGAAAGTAATAGGCACCGAAATTTACTAGTTGTAAAAATGCATTTTATAGTTTGTCTTTGGTGACATTAGAGGAAGGGGGGAGGGGTCGCCCCCAGAAAATATACAAAATTGGCGTACGAAAAATAGCTGTAATTAATCTTTGGTTGTGTTTGGTTGCAAGGACAAAAGATTCGGGAACATTCAAGGTCCAACATAGGCAGATTTACGGGGATGCGCCGTACCCCCAACATTTTTAGTTGGATTTTCAAAGAAAATTTAAATGAAATATATTTTATCTGGAGAAACTATATTTTTTTTCCTCGGGAATTTTGTAAAATAACTTATATTTTTCTACAACTACAATGCAAGTTAATTTACTTGAAGGTAAACCCAAAAATACAATAATAGGCAGCTTATTGTGTGATCCGGCCGCCACACATCGCCAGTGCGAGAGAAACAGTTCTCAACAGTTGACACTAGCAAGACACAATCTATTATGCAGCTTGAGTATTTTGTTTTTTCCAGGGAGGAAGTTCTATTTTATTTGAAACAAAGTAGAGCAACTAAAGCTCCGGGACCAGATAATATTTATCCAAATACTTTAGTTGAATGTTCAAAGGAATTAGTGGGTGTTATTTTAAATATTGTTAATGCTTCTTATAACTCAGGGATAGTACCAGAAGACTGGTAACTGGCTAACATAACGCCGCTCTTCAAAAAGGGTATAAAGGTAATGCTGGGAATTATAGACCTGTAAGTCTGACTTCAGTATTTTTGTAAGATTTTCAAAACCTTGATCAAAATTAAAATTATGAATTTCTTAGAGAATAATAGTCTGTTGACTAGTTTGTAGTATGGGTTCAGGAAAGGTAAATCGTGTGCTACTAATTTATTGCATTTCTACGACAAGGTTACCTTGGCTTTAGATAACAAAAAGTGTGTGGATGTTGTTTATATTGATTTTCAAAAAGATTTTGATAAGGTGAAGCTTCTTTCAGCTTTACACGACGAAGGGCGGCACACTTAGAGTAGCCGCACCAAATTTTCAACATTTTGAAACAGTGGACAATTGAATTAAACGTTCTTAATGAATGAAATCATAAAAAACGAAATCTAGCTTTATTGAATCAGCCGCTTTATGGAATCAAAGCTGTTTAGAACAAAATGTGACTCATATATATATATAAGCCGCGACAACTGTTTAATTAAATTTTTATATTACATAGTGATAAACCCTGCAGCTTTAAGTTCTTGGCACACGTTGGATTCGAAGGAATTTAATTTGATGCATAGGCGGATTTACGGGGGTGCCAGGGGGTGCACCGCACCCCCAAAATTTTTGGTTGGGTTTTGAAAAAAAATAGTTTAGTATATTTCACTCAGAAACGCAGTTGGGGGAAAAATTTCGTAGCTGCTATACTAGTAAATTTACTTGAATCCAGTGTATCACCACACGTCGCTAGTGCAAGGAAAACATAACTGTGCTGATATTAAGAATTAAAATAATTTTATCCATTTGGAAAAAAAAAAAACTAATAAATAATTTCATGCAAATAAAGAAACTTCACAAACAATTTATTGTTCAGTGCTGTGTTATTGTATAGAATAATTGTATGTTCTGTAAGTGGGTATTTATTCGTATATCAATATCAATTCTTCTATTTTTAAACAACAATGTCTAATAAAATCCAAAAAAAAAAAAAAAACCATGGGTATTGCAAGAAAATTTATCAAGAAAATCTACATAAAATCAACCGAAAACCAACATTTTTAAGGTAAATTTTCAAAAATTTTTGAAGGAAGACTCCCAGACATTTTGCTGCAGTGGGGTTTGCCCCCCCATCCAGGGGGGAGGGGGCACAAAACTGGTGACCCTCCCCACAAAATTTTGAGTAGATTTTTTTTTTAAATATTCTTTATTATTGAAGAGAAGAAAAGATTTCATTTTGGGAAAACGCAGTTATTTTACGAAAAAAAATAATGTTGGGAAAAATTCTTAATTTCTTTCAAAAAGAAATATTGACATTTAAATTTTTCAACAGTTTCAAATTATTGGTGGCGAATTGTGTGCCTCCTCCCCCCTCCTCGTACAATGCTCTTTCTTTCATATCTCCCCCCTCTCTTTTTTTTTTTCATTTTTTCTATTATGTTTTCATTTTTTCTATTATTCCTCAAAATGTTTCTTCTCCAAAGCCCTTTCCCAGCCAAAGTTATTACAGAGTACCTCAAATTTCGTTTCTTTATTTTTCACTTTCGCAAAATTTCCAAGGAAGATCTTCTAATCACCTAAATACATCGAAAATCATTTAAAATTGCGTTTTTGGAGCTTCAGTTTTGAAAAACTGCAGTGTGCTTAACGTTACCAAATGTGGTCTTACACTCATGTGTTTAAGACTTTAATTTTGGAAAATATTCGAACAAGGGCCTCCAACCCCTTCCTCTAATTTTACCAAAGAGTGTTAATATTTTGGTTTTGAAAACTACTGTTTCGAAATATTTAAGTGGGAGAATCCTTTTTTAATACCATGGAGTATTGCAGAACTTCATTTTTAGGACTTCAATTTCGAAAATTTTCCAGGGGAGAGCTCCAGAACACCCTGTCCCGTAACAGCATCAAAAATTGTCCTCCGTAGTATTTTTGGAACTTCAATTACGAAAAATTAAAGAGGTAGCGTGGGGGAGGGGGGGGGGGTACGTATGTCTATCTGCTTTTCAAAAAATCGAATGGAGACAGTCTATGAGTTTCATTCCTAACCCAAACTATAAATATGGACTATAATCACATTCATAAGACTAAAATTTCTAAGAATAGCCTTGGAGCCACACGTACCTTTCTTGACCCTAAAATATCACCAAGAACTGTAAAACTGCGTTTTCAAAAATACTATTTAAAATTTTTTCTTGGGCGTGAATCCCATTCCAAACCAGTAGCTGGATTCACCCCTTGCATCTAATATCGACTTTCGTTTAAGACTTTTTCTGCAGTTTGAAATGTTAAGAATTACCCATCCCCTTAAATTTACTAAATATGGTTTACATCGCGTTTTTTAGACTTAAAAGTGAGTCTTGCCCTAAAATTATTTTCTGATTTCGCCACTGCCTTGTTATTCCGGGAATCCCTCCCCCTCCCCAGATTCCTGTTATTGTTGCACCCCCAAATCTTTCGGCCTGAATCCGCCTATGATTTGATGTATTTTAATTAAAAAAGTAAAGTATATAATTCTCCGTTATGACATTCACAAACCAACGAAAAACACAACTACAAAAATAAAATAAGACACAAGTAATTAAGCTCTCTCATGATGTCATATTTTAATAATGCAACCTTTTAAAGTATTTTCTTAATTTTTTCAGGTTTTTTGTAACAAATGCACCAAAATTTTGCTTTTTTGTTGAATCCTCCATACACTCAATGCATATGAAACCAAAAAACAGTAAAAACCATGCCCATGTAAATACATTAATTTCTGATTTCTCAAAAGTCAGCAGGGAAAGTGCCCCTCCTGATCCTCTTTAAGTGACAGGCCTGCCTTAAGAGGCACATCCCACAGATTGAAAAGTACTGCCCTACACAGAGAACAAACAGCATTTGGTGTATAATTGAACTCTGATCAGCGGACGACGGGAAAGAGATAGAGAAATGAACTGCTTTTTTTCTGGCACGTGACAATAAGTTTTAAAATGGTTATTTCAATAAAATTTGTTCAGTAAAGTAGGATTATTAATGGATAATTTTCTCTTAACCTTTAATAACTAAAAGGAGTATTATTTATTCCATTAAAATTTATAAAAGATGAAACATTTAAAAAAAAAAAAAAGAGAGAGAGAGAGAGAGAGAAAGAAAGTTGAACTCATTAGCTCCGATAGGACTCATAATGTCAAAATATTGACTGCAAAGCATACCTGATTAGCATGCATTCAGGGGCTACTCGATGAGAGGTCACTGTGAACTTTCATAAACTTTCCTTTCCCAGAAAATTTTGTCTGACGAGTCTTCAAATTTCGAGTAGTTTTTTGTGAAATATTGCATTGAAAAGATATTCTCATTAGATGTAGTGATGTGGGTAATTAGGAATTTCATTCGGAAAATCGAGAAGTAACCCCCCTGAATAGTATAAAATCGGGGAGCCCCGCATGTATTACACTAAACAGAATGGTACTTACCCATCACGGTCTTTTGACTTTTTGAAGACGGTTCCGTGAATGTTGATGATGATTCAGTAGTTAAAAATTGCTCAGGTTCCATTGATGTAGAAGGTTTGCTACGTTTTCCCGTTTCAAGCCACCTCTCCATAGCCGTAATCGAATATGTAAAAAAAAGTATTTTTACCAAAATAGGAGCGCTCTTCAGGTCACCTACTGTCAAGGAGACCAAAAGACCACATGAAATTATCTTTGTTTTTGTTGGAACGTTTCCCAATAGGGAAGCTCCTTTTATTTGTCTTTTTTTTTTTTTTTTTTCTGGTCATCTTGCGCTTCTTTTTACGTTGGTCTATCAGAAGTGACATCACAGTATCCATCGTTATGCTGGCTTACGATTTGCTTTTCAAACGTTAATTTTTTGACTACTCCTTTTTTTTTTTTTTTTTTTTGCAACGTAACACTTTTTTGGTCAAATTTGAGATGCCGTAAACACATTTGAAAAACCGCGCTTCGGTAAGGTACTTTGAAGCCACGTGTCGAATAATGTCAAACACATGACACGTCTCTCCTTTCCCTTTCTACCCCAAATTTAACCTTTGACCAGCTAAGTGGTCTTCTAAATTTTTGTGCATCCTTTGGCCAGGGTGTTGTTGCCAGCTGCAAAAAACCGTCAAAGAGGTCTGGTGTCTCATTTTGTTTGGGTAACATCGGGGTCGCTATGAATTGAAACGAATAGGAGAAACGAACACTGCAAAACTCGAAACAGAAACCTGGAGGAGCCGAGAAACGAGATAAGAAAGAAAGGGACAAAAATTTAGATCCCCGTCTGACTTCTGCTGACTTATTAGCACGAGAGTCGTAAAAAGGGGGGGGGGGGCGGCGACACGACTATGGAAGGTTGACATTGCACTAAAGAGAAAGTGTCCGCTTTCTAGCATCTTCCACTGAAGCTAGTGAGCGCAGAGAGCAGAGCAATGGTTTGTCATTGGAGTTCACTTTCCAACTTTCCGTTCACTATACACATCACCTATTTTGCTTTTTTTAGTTCATTTTTTTTCGATGTTCATTTCGTTTTATTTGATAGGAATTAAAAATGGTAAATTATGTATTATGCAACTGTTTAAAGTCTTCAAAGCAAAAATAATTTCCCCAAAATAATGAATTTCATCTTGACAATTATCGAGGGGGTTCGATTTTCAAATATTGAGGGGGTCCAGTCCTCAAATATTGGGGGGGGGGGGGGGGTCCGGACCCCCCGGCCGCGACGCCCATGATTTCAAACAAATCTAAGAAGGTTCTTCTGCCTTTATATAGGAGTTTAGTAAGACCCTATTTGGAGTATGCTGTGCAGTTTTGGTCTCCTTATCTGAGGAAAGATATTTTTGTATTGAAAGGGTTCAAAGAAGGGTTATTAGATTAGTTAGGGGACTTTTAGACTTAGATTATGATACCAGACTTAATAGGCTTAATATGTATAGCCTGGAGCAAAGGAGGGTCAGAGGGGACATGATTCAGTTGTTAAAATTTATCAAAATGAATGATGTTAATGAATTAAATTTTTGCACGGAAAGCAGGACGAGGGGGCATTGTTTTAAGCTATTCAAATCTTAGGCTAACCTGGAAATAAGAAAAAACTACTACTTGAGTAGGGTTGTGGGCACTTGGAACAGCTTACCAAAAGAAGTGGTAATGAGCAAGGGGGTGGATAGCTTTAAGAGGGCCATTGATCTTCATTGGGGACTAATAAAATGACTAGGACCAACCTAGCTGGGCCAAGAGCCTGTTGCTGGTCGTTACATTTGTATTTGTATTTGAAATTGTGCTACACAAATTAAAAATAAGTATTTCTACATTAAAAAAAACAAACAAAAAGACAATAAATATTTACATAAATCAATAAAAACATACCTTTAATTATTTTCAGTGCTGCATTATATAATAATTTTATTCTCTGTAACTGGGTATGTATTGGTATAACATTACAATTTTCTTTTTCTTTGACACAACCATGGCTGATAATGTCGAAGAATATGACTATTATAATATACTTCCTCAAAAACGATATAAAGTCCTTACTCATCATTCCTGTAAACAGTGCAATAAAATCACTCTGAAATCAACTAAAAATCAACATTTCCACTGTAAAATTTCAAAATTTTCTGAAGGAAGATCTCCCCCCCCCCTCCAGGGCTGTCACTGAGTTTCGCAACTAAAAATAGTTGCCTTTAATATGAAAAATAGTCTCCAAAATCGTTTCTTGATACAGATTATAGTTTCTAAAATAGTTTCTCATTTAAAAAAAAATAATAATAACTATTACCATGAAGTGGGATAGACCTACGTTGGGCAAATTTTCTCTAAACAACCTTTGAAAAGGAAAACTTTAAAAAACATTTTTCAAACTTTAGCCCAATTCTGAATAAGCAATAGAGAAACCAGTACTGACACATTCAAGTATAATTTATCATTGTGTGATTGCTAATTCAAGACAACAGCAAAAGACTGTATAAAAAGAGCTCGAAGAGCTGCATTCGTGATATTTCCGATCGGAAGAAAATTAGCTCTGGTTTTAAAAACATGAATGTATAGTTCCTTACGGATGCAAGAAATTAAAAAACAAAAAACAGTAAAAAAAAAAAAAAAAGAAGAAGAAGAGCGGAAACAACTTTTTTCAGAAATTGAGATTGCAAAAACTATCAAAAACTAATCCTTTACAAAAATTGCACTCACAAAAACGATACCTTTACGAAAATTGCGATCGGGGGTAAAAGCGAAACTTTTTTCATACAGAAATATAAACATCACATTTCTGGTCTTGAATGTTTTATTACATTTCATTTTCCCACTTTTTAAAACGATTGTTTTCAAATATTAAACACGGTAAAACTTTTCTCTCCCCCCCCCCCCGGTAATTAGGGGGTAAACTTAAAAAAGCGATTTTTCATTTCTTTTTTTTTACAATGCTTTTCTCCTAGAGAAAAAAGAAAAACAAAAATCTGGCTTTTTTACGCATTTTAGTTACTTATTAAAATGATCGCCGTTTTTAACAACTGATTGTAGTCGAGGAGCAAACGGTCAAATTTTAGCTCCCGTGCGATTTTTGTGATACAATTATAGCAGTTAGTTTTTCTGAAAGGTATTTGCATGAGGAAAACGAATTCAGATGTTGCCACCCCCCAAAATGGTGCAGGGGGGCTGGGGGGCAGCTATAACTGCCGTGGGGGGCAAGTGATTTCCCGTTCAATTTTTGTGATACAATTGTGTGACTTAGCTTTTCTGAAAGGTATTGGTACGAGAAAACCAAATTTCGATAATGCCAACCCCGAAAATGGTTCAGGGGGGCAGGGGGGCGGCTATTACTACATTTGGGGGGGCAAGCTGTTTCCCGTTCAATTTTTGTGATACAATTATGGGAGTTAGTTTTTCTGAAAGGTATTGACACGAGGAAACCGAATTTGGATGATGCTACCCCCGTAAATGCTGCAGGGGGCGGAGGGGGGAAGGGATTATAACTGCATTTGGGGGGCAAGCTGTTTCCCGTTCAAATTTTATGATATAATTATGCGAGTTAGTTCTCCTGAAACGTATTGGCACGAGGAAACCGAATTTAGATGCTGCTAACTCCGAAATTGGTGCTGGGGGGCAGGGGGGGCGGTTATAACTGCGTTGGGGGCATGTAATTTTTCGTTTAATTTTTGTGATACAATTATGGGAGTTAGTTTTTCTGAAAGGTATTGTCACGAGGAAAACAAATTTGGATGTTGTCAACCCCGAAAATGGGGCAGGGGGGCGGGGGGCGGTTATAAATGTGCAGGGGGGCAAGAGGTATTCTGTTCAATTTTTGTGATGCAATCATGGGAGTTGGTTTTGCTGAAAGGTATTGGCACGAGGAAAACGAATTTGGATGTTGCTATCCCCTAAAATGCTGATGGGGGGCAGGGGGGCATGTAATTTTTCGTTTAATTTTTGTGTTACAATTATGGGAGTTAGTTTTTCTGAAAGGTATTGTCACGAGGAAAACAAATTTGGATGTTGTCAACCCCGAAAATGGGGCAGGGGGGCGGGGGGCGGTTATAAATGTGCAGGGGGGCAAGAGGTATTCTGTTCAATTTTTGTGATGCAATCATGGGAGTTGGTTCTGCTGAAAGGTATTGGCACGAGGAAAACGAATTTGGATATTGCTATCATCTAAAATGCTGATGGGGGGCAGGGGGGGGGTATGACTGCAAACATAACACACTTATATATTCAAAATTTCTCGGTTTACAACAAGTTTTCAAAGTTTAATATGCTTAAATCCACTAATAACAACATTAAATGCAAAAAACTCCGAATTAAATTGCTGACACGTGTTTCGAAGCTATTAAGAGCTCCTTTTTCATTGTAAAAGATGCGAGTTTATGAATGAAAATTCATCCGACTAAAGACGATCTTTCCATCGATAATGGGTTCCTGGTAACAAAGTTTATCATTTCAGTAAAAAATATTAGGAGGAAGGGGGAGGTCCCCCCCCCCCCGTTGATTAAAAAAATGCAAAATTGTATTTGTGTACTTTATTATTCTTTGTATATATTTCCTCTTCCGAAATAAATTTGTACCCTTTACCCAGGCCTATCATTTTGGGGGGGGGGGGGGGACAGTGTTAAGCCCCCCCCCCCAAATGACGGCTTTGACGGCCCCAGCTCTGAAAGAATAATGTTTTTTCGTTTGAGTTTTTCTCCTTTTTTTTAAAGTAAATTTTAACTAAGTGGTGGGAGCGCTTGGATGAAATTTCCAACACCATGGTGGTCGTACATTAAAGAAACAAACATATGTCGAAGGAGGTCTTTTTTCTCCTTTCTCCTTTGTACTCATAGAAGCGGAGGACAAAGGCATTGTTACGAGAGCTTAACATGAGTTCCTTGCCGCCGCCTTTAATTTTGCTTATCTTTTCCTTCCCTTTGTATTGCGGCCTAGTGTATCTTCAATTCTTGGTTGGCGGTCAGTTTTTCCAAAAGCAACAATGTCAAAATCTGATCCAGTTCTCACGGAATCGGCATGTCCAGTTTTACAACCTATATGTCTCTAGTTATTCTACAAAGCAACTTGATGGGTCTCATTTTCCTAATCAGATCGTGATAGTATTGGTTTTTTACAATATCTCTTTTCTCTATGAAGCACACCGTACCTTCTTATTCTTCTGAAAGAAAATTCTCACGAACAAGTTTCAGAGAGGGAAGAGCAGATCTCTTTAAATGGTTAAAACAGAAATTTATTGCTGTCACCAGTATTATCTATTTTATTGGACACTTTAATTGGCCACTTTTTCTCTGGAGTCACATGAAATGGAAATTCGTCAACAAGGGAACGTTGTACCATTTATTTTTAAGAAAGAGAGGAGAAGGGATTCTTATTTTAGTCTAGCTCATTTAAAATAAAAATATTGTATGCAGAAGTTTGACGCACGTCGTTTATTAGTTTAGTAAGCAATTAGTCACTTTCAGATGGATCTCACTGAACCAAATACAAAGCTAAAAATAGGAATTAATTATACATTATGTATTATATGTCAAGAGAAATCCACCGAAGGACTAATCATTAACCCTACCACACATGAAAAGGTTTTAAAGAGTGTGCTAGAAAATGCTAAATATGAAAACGTCAAGTATGTTTCATCTAATATCCGTTTGCGTGGAATGACTGCAAAAATACTGGCTGACAACAAGGCATCATGGCATCGAAGTTGTTACCAAGATGTCACTCATAAGGGACATTTTGAACGCATAAAAAAGCGATATGAAAGTCAAGCTCAGCATACATCACCTGTTACAAATAGTAGCACATCGAGACTGACACGTTCACATTGCATTCCATTCAATAAAGAGAAATGCTTTTTCTGTGACAAAGGTCAGACACGTGCAAAGTCCCTCAGAAAACTGTCGGTTGATCATGCTCAAAAAAGTCTGAGTGATGCTATTGCTAAAAGTGGAAATGAAGCCCTCCAGATAAAACTTAATACAGCAATAAACCCTGAAGATGGTCACGCTATCGACATTCGATACCATTTACAATGTTTTGCGAAGAATGTGACAAATGTACTACGATGTCCTAATGCCAGTGCACCCAACACTTCTAGAGCCCCTGAGAGTGCGTCAGAGATTGAATTTACTTGTATGATTCAAGAATGTTTAAAAACAGGTACATTGAGTATGGCTGATGTACAAACCACGTATGAAAACATTCGTGCTATGAATAACGTCCCTTATCCATCCATTACAAGGAAAGAAACAAAAGAATTGCTACAGAAATCTGTTGCAGATATTGAATTTCACCGTCCGCAGAAAAGAAATCAAGCAGAAATTGTTAGTATGAAGCATGCACGAGACAATAACATGATATCCCAGAATGATGATGAAGATTTAAACATGACCATGAGGAGTTTGTATGATGCTGCTAATTATCTCCGTAAATCTATTATGAAGTCACGGTTATGAAAGTCACGGTTTCAATAAAAGTTTTGTTTTGTTCAAAAATACTCTTTATATTCTGAAACCGAAAGAAACACCTGTACAAAAAATTTGGGGGGGGGGGGGACCCATCCCCTTCCTCCTAATATTTTTTACTGAAATGATAAACTTTGTTACCAGGAACCCATTATCAATGGAAAGATCGTCTTTAGTCGGATGAATTTTCATTCATAAACTCACATCTTTTACAATGAAAAAGGAGCTCTTAATAGCTTCGAAACACGTGTCAGCAATTTAATTCGGAGTTTTTTGCATTTAATGTTGTTATTAGTGGATTTAAGCATATTAAACTTTGAAAACTTGTTGTAAACCGAGAAATTTTGAATATATAAGTGTGTTATGTTTGCAGTCATACCCCCCCTGCCCCCCATCAGCATTTTAGGGGATAGCAACATCCAAATTCGTTTTCCTCGTGCCAATACCTTTCAGCAGAACCAACTCCCATGATTGCATCACAAAAATTGAACATACCTCTTGCCCCCCTGCACATTTATAACCGCCCCCCTGCCCCATTTTCGGGGTTGACAACATCCAAATTTGTTTTCCTCGTGACAATACCTTTCAGAAAAACTAACTCCCATAATTGTATCATAAAAATTAAACGAAAAATTACATGCCCCCAACGCATAGTTATAACCGCCCCCCCTGCCCCTCAGCACCAATTTCGGAGTTAGCAGCATCTAAATTCGGTTTCCTCGTACCAATACGTTTCAGGAGAACTAACTCGCATAATTATATCATAAAATTTGAACGGGAAACAGCTTGCCCCCCAAATGCAGTTATAATCCCTTTCCCCCTCCGCCCCCCTGCAGCATTTACGGGGGTAGCATCATCCAAATTCAGTTTCCTCGTGTCAATACCTTTCAGAAAAACTAACTCCCATAATTGTATCACAAAAATTGAACGGGAAACAGCTTGCCCCCCCAAATGTAGTTATAGCCGCCCCCTGCCCCCCTGAACCATTTTCGGGGTTGGCATTATCGAAATTTGGTTTTCTCGTACCAATACCTTTCAGAAAAGCTAAGTCACAGAATTGTATCACAAAAATTGAACGGGAAATCACTTGCCCCCCACGGCAGTTATAGCTGCCCCCCAGCCCCCTGCACCATTTTGGAGGGTGGCAACATCTGAATTCGTTTTCCTCATGCAAATACCTTTCAGAAAAACTAACTGCTATAATTGTATCACAAAAATCGCACGGGAAACCATTTGCTCCCGGACTATTGTAGAATAGTGACTTTTCATATTTTGACTAAAATAGTCACTTTTGCCGTCAAAATACTAATTTTAGTCGCCATGGGCAGCGGTGCATCCCACCCTCCATATCCCCTGTACTGTTGCACCCCCAGAATTCACAGTCTAAATCCGCCTATGATGGAGAAATTTTCAATATTAATGTCAAAAATTGCAATTTTAGGAAATTTTTCGAGACTTGAGGGGAAAGTAATGTTGGAGTTCTTTCCTGAAATTCTTTCAAAACTGATGTCAAATTGCAGCTATTTTTTGTGACCTTAGTTTAGGAAGGATCGGCGCTCTTCCCGAAAATTTTCTGAAACAGTAGTTTCAGAACGCGCAATTTCGGGTTATCTTTGTTGAAATTGCTAGAGGGAGGATAAGGTTCGGTCGTCTCCTATCGAAAGTTTTCGAAATTGAAGTTTAAAACTCAAATGTAGGCTGCCTTTGGTGACGTTAGAGGTTGTGGCATCTTTCCTCCGGTAATTTATCGGCACTATTGTTTCAAAAACACATTTTTGGCTAGATTTGGACACGATAGAGGAAACGGGAAAATATTCCGAACTGAAATATTTTTCGGAATTAAAATCAATTTTAGGTTATTTTTGTGAAAGAAGGATTTTGGGGTTCTAAAAAGCACAATTTTGTGCTATCTTTAGTGACGTTAAGGAAACCGGGAAGCTTCAGCTGATCTTTCTGAATATTTTTCGATATTTGAATGCCCTCGCGCCGTGAAAATTTACATAAGTCATCCGGAATTTTTTGGAAATAGAAGTCCCAAAATCATATTTTAGGCCTTCTTTGATAACTATGGGACAAAGAGCGGGCGAGAGTACAGTGTGTCCTCAAGAATTTTTTTTAAACTGATGTCAATCTCAGATTCATTTAGGCTGGAAGGGTTTGGTGGCTCCACGGAACCGTCTAAAAACGAAATTTTGATCTATAGTGATTACGTTGGAGAAAAGGGTGATGCAGGGTATTTCCCCCAAGTTCTTCGAAACTGATGATTGAAAAACGCCATTTTAGTTTGTTTTTGAATACGTTAAGTGAGAGGGGGTGGGATTGGGGGCCTCTCTAGAGACGCTAATTCAGACTATCTTTGACAATAACTAGGGAATGGATTTCAGGGTCCTCTACCGCAAACATTTCGAAAAAGAAATTCAAAAAATGCCATTGAGCAATTTTTGATGACGTTAGGGAGGGCTGTCAGTAGGGTACTTATGAGAGTTCTGCAACAGGAGGCGGTGTCGGTGGTATGCATCTGCAATCCGCCTCCCCCTCCCACTCTTCCTCCCACCGCCTCCTCCACTTCCTCCCCACCCCCTCCCGACCTTGGGGTTGACCCTCCCCACGACCGGGGCCGCCGCGAGAACCCGTAGAAGGTGACGAGGGTTTTTCCCGCGTTTTAGATATTTTTCCCGCGTTTTCGGACTTAGAATATTTTGAACTTGTTGTCATGGTATCCACAAAGTTTTTACTTTTTGGATGGCAACACTTGTTTGAGTTTCGGTTTTGGAATGGCAACACTTGTTGTCATGACAACCAGAGTTTTTAGTTTTCGGTTGGCAACACCTGTTGCTATGCTTTAACTTATGCGGTGTTTAACGTTCATGGCGCCATCTATTGAGAGGTTTATTTTTTATTTCCGGACTTTGAATATTTCTACGAATTTAATTATTTTTATTTTTACAGAGTGTTGAAGTTGGGAATCGAACACCCAAACTTTGAGTTAGCAAAAACGTATGCTAACCACTATGCTATATTTTTCATTACTCTTTCAGTCTTAATGTGAATCTGTACCATGACAACGAATATTACAATTAAATTAATTTTAAAACCATCAGTTAATTTACTCTTTAGTACTAATCATGGCATATCATTAACTGAATTTCAGCTCATAATTGAAACTATCATCATTATTATTATTTTTCATAATAACAAAGTTTTCACTTAAGTAAAGATTTATTTAAATACAACCCATTCGAGATTTTAGATTTGGTTCAATGCTTTGTGGACTTGAAATATATTTTAAACTTTGATTTTCTTTTTCATGCATTTCAAACTTTATCATTTTTATTTTTTCTAACTTGTTAAATTTTCTTAACTAATTTCATTTTTCTTTGTCAAATTTACAAATATTTTTTCTAACTTGTAAAAATTTCGAAGAAATAATTTTCTTAACTAATTTTTTTTGACTTTCATACAACAAAATATTTTTTCTTACTTGTTAAATTTTCAAAGAAATAATTAACTTAAATATTCTTTCATACATTTTGAACTTTAACGTTTTTTCCTGTCATTTAGCACTTTGATTTTTTTTTTTTTTTTCACTATTTTAGCGTTTTTCAATTATTTTCAGTCTTTAACTATTTTCTTAACTTTTTAGTCTTTAACTAATTTCAAGCATTTCAGACTTAGATTATTTTTTCGTGATTTCGATTTTTTTTTTAGTATATTTTAGAGTTTGATCATTTTCTCGCTTGTTTTTACTTTATCGTTTTTTTTTTTTTTCCCGATATTTTTAAACTTAGAAATTTTTCACAAGTAGTGACAGGAATCGAACCTTCAAATTTTTCAAAACGTTATCATGTCTTCAATTTTTGCAATCATGTCAAACTTGCAATCAATTTACTCGTAGTAGTAATTAACACTTATCATTAACAAATTTTCTCAGATTTTAAAAAAATCAACTTAATTAATTTTTTCCAGTAAGCAAATTGCGCACTCAAGTTACATTCCAACACTGCATATATGTTTCAAGAGTTTCATTGAATTTATCACATTCCATTTAATTAACTCTAATAATTACTTTTTCATTAATACTTAACTTAATCATTTTATCATACATTTATTCCAGTTACAAAATTATGCTTAAAAGTTATTTATTTTTCTTAGCACAAGAGATTTTAACATGTTCCTACTAAAATGCTTTTCACTCTAGTTTGAGTTTACTAAAATAGCAACTCATTTACGATTTAGATTCATTTAATCGTCTTTGATTCTTTTTTCATTGTTAATATTTTAAATTATCACATACGTTATTATTTTTATACATTTATCCATTTAATTTTCGAAAATCTACAATCAATTTACTTTTCGTATTAATTAACACTTATCACTATCAAATATTTTCATGAATTTTAAAAAATTATCTTCTTAAATAATTTTTTACTGTAACCAAATTTCCCACTCAAGTTATATTTTATCACTACATATGCTTTTCATGAGTTTCACTTAATTTATCGCATTTCATTTAATTAACTCTAATAATTATTTTTTATCATCGATATTTAAGTTAATCATATTTTCCTTTCTTTATTTTTTTTCATGCAAACACTCTTGATGGAATAAAACAAAATTTTCAACTTTCATGAATTAAATCCCCTCTGAATATTTTATTTTACTTTACCATACTTTACTATTTTACTTACTGCGTTTTACTATTTATCATTCATTACAGCTTTTCCAAAATATTACTTTACAACCAACCAATTTCATTAACAGAATTTTCATTACAATTTATAAATTTCACTTTTATTTAATTATTTTTACCTACGGTAAAATAAAACACATAACACAAAAATGTTAAACATCAATGAAGTACCCAAGAAATGTTAAAATTATAAGTCGAGTATCAAAACTTCATGTCAGCAAATTTTAAAAATAGACTTACCGAAAAATAACTTCTACTGAAATTCATTTCAAAACTTGGAATCAATTTACTCTTAGCATTAATAAACACTTATCATTAAGAAATTTTCATGGATTTTAAAAATCAACTTATTTAATTTTTTTCCAGTAAGCAAATTTCGCACTCAAGTTACATTTCATCACTACATATGCTTTTCAAGAGATTCATTTAATTTATCACATTTTATTTAATCAACTCCAATAATTATTTTTTGATTAGTATTTAACTTAGTCATTTCATCGCATAGTATTTTACTTTATTATTTTTTTTCATACAAGCACTCTTGTTAGAATAAAACAAAATTTTCATGAATTTGAATCACTTTGACTATTTCATTTTCCCAATAATATTTTATTTTACTTTAACATATTCTCACGCGTTTTACTATTTATCATTCATTTACCAAAGTGATGAAAAATGTTCCCGCTATTATATTCAAAATACAACTCTTTCAATATAGTTATTTTCCAAGACGAAAGTTAACAAGTTTTTTCTAAATTATTACTTTACAGCCAACTAATTTCATTAACAGAGTTTTCAATACAATTTATAAATTTCAGTTTTATTTATTAATTTTTCATTCGCATGCAAATAAATTCAAAGTCGCAAATTTCATTCAAGTCGGCTTCAATTTTGTATAACTGAAGAAGCTTCCAACAAAACACTCCCACATCACAACCAAGACTTACAAAAGATATTTTTACAAAATTTCAAATCATTTCAGGAATATACACACTCATAGAAAATCCCCAACAAAATAAAATAAAAAGTTGGCTTAACACAATTTAAGACCTATCACAAGTACTATATTTGCTCCTTTTAAAGAATTTTCATTAAACTTCGTATTAATTTAATGCTAGTTCATGATCAACATAAACAGATAGGAACAGACACACACAATCTTCGTGAAAAAAAAAAAAAAAAAAAACCCGGAAACAATAGTAAATTTATCATACGAAGAAAAAAATATTTTAAAGTCAAAAATCCAACCTTTGTAGGAAAAGACTCCTCCAATACTTATGCATTGATGCATTATTGAAGATAATGAATAATATTACAAAATATGCGTCGATTTTAAATTTAACAACGGCATAAAATGTAATATTATCCAAACTTCATTTCCATGCCTTCCTAGAATGTTCTGACTGCAACCAACACTCTCTTCGCTAAGCGTCCATCCACATCGAAAGCACAATGGATAATGAAAGATGAAACATAGGCTTATCTCAGATTTTATCTTATCATAGTGAGTCATGGAATTCACGTGGTAAGATTTCAACTCAATACTAACGGCTGTAAACACATGTGACCTCTTTTATCGCTGATAAAATGTTAGATATCACAACAAAACCATTTGTAATAATCTTATCGCCCAAAAACTTAATTAAAGAAGATACATCGATTTAAATCTTTATTTGAAACTAATTTCCTAATTAATTTCAAAACCACTGTCGACGATTTATTTATTTTTTATTTTTTCCCGAACTTGAACTGTCTACAAAGTTATTCTATTCTATTCGTTTCTCATGCACACACAGACACACACACACACTTAAAGACTTAATTTTTTCTATTCGCAATCATTCCACCATAACATTTTACATTTTCAAAAAGACCATAGTTATTACTTTTTTCAACTGAGTTGTTTTCCAATGATTATTTCACTGTGGAGATTATTTTCAGTGCGTTCTTATTCTTTTAATAGTTTTCACCAATTAAGCATTACAATTATTTATTCTTCCAAAAACATAGCGATTTTCACATTTCCAAAAAATATTTCTAGTGATTTTATTTTTACAACAGCGAATTCAATTTCCTTAGAAATTTTCGAATGTATTTTGTCATATTAAAACGAATGCATTATTCAAGTTATACATATGTACATGGTGTAGCAATCAACCTTGAATGAATAATTGCAGGTCTTAACATATAAAAAAAATTTCAACTTGTAAGAATATTTCTTTTTTTTTTTTTTTTGTTTCAAAACAATATTTTTTCAAACTTGTAATATTTTTCTACTTAGAAAATGAAATCAAATATTTTTTTTTCTTCAATTATATAAAATGTTTTTAAGAATTAATTTCTCAAACTTGTAATGTATTTCCACTAATTAAAAAAAATCAATTTTTTTTTCAATCATATAAAAATAAATTTTTAATCTTACAAAAATAATTTTTTCCGCAAAAATATTTTTTTCAAAACAAAAAATAATATTTTTATAACATATTATTTTTTTTTTTCTTTTCAACCTTTTTTCACAAAACTATTTTTTTTTTCTTTTTTTTTTTTTTTCAAATTTACAAAAATAAATTTAATCAACTGAATCTTCAAACAGAATGATTTAATTAATTTTAAAACTAGCAATCACTTTACTTTTTGTATTAATAACAACGATTGTTAATCCATTTACTCTTTGCGCTCTCAGTATTAATTAGCACACATGCATTACAAATAATAGTAATGTTTAAGATACTTATAAATCATTCACTCAAGCTTTCAAATATCCAATTATCATGTTATTGTTCAATCATGTGAGGGAACTTATAATGAAACTTTACTCATCAATCGAAATTATAAGCGAAAATATCACATTTTTAGCAATTAATATAATCATACAATTAACTTTGAATTTAAGAAAATTAAAAACTCTTATACACTTAGTAACACATAGGTCGAAATGGTTTACGATCAGGTGAGTGTCTTTTATCAATTGAGAGAACAACATAGTTGAGAAAGAGCGCTCACATTTCATATTAGAATTTATAAGTCTTTAAGGTATTTCTCCAATATTGAATTCAGTATTAATACGTATGAATTTCAACATGTGAATGTGACTGTATATTATTTTTCAACCCATTAACTTGTTTAAGGTTCACTATCATAATTTTCAACTTTTTCTTAACATATGTTGAAATATTTTACGTGTGTCAATCTATTGAAATATCACAAAAATCATATTCTCACTCAAACTTTATTACAATACCATACAGTGAAACAAACAAAATACAGCCATTCTAAAGCTTGCTTACAAGAAAACGCATGTAGAAATATATGAAAGATTAATTTCAAAGCACAAATCATCAACTATATACAACGCAAAGCAATAAAACAAGTTTAACTGCCTTAAAGGATAACAGATACATTTTGAAGGATAGAGGTAATTCATTTATAAAACTTATTAATTTACTACTTAGCTAAAGGTGCGTATTTCGCAGTCTGAACTTCCACATTGACAATATGATCCAACGTCCACCCAGATCCAAGTTGTATAAACACCTCTAAGGCGTTTTCAACCTGACCAATAGCATCATTCAAATGTTCTAAGATAGTGTCCTTAACAAGTTCTATTCGCATTACACTTCTAAAATAAGAAGTAATCAAATTATCATCATCATCATTATCATTATCACCAACATGACGACTCAGCACTGCCTTCATTACTATGCACCATTTAATGCTTCGTTTTTCATCTATTTCATCCTCCAATATTTGAATAATTTGGGGTCTTAACTCATCAAAACACATTTTTATGTCTTGAGAATTTTGAGGAGCAGGTGTTACAAACTCCGTAGCAAAAACACCGAATGCAGTTTGTCGAGTAGGTTTTAATCTCTTTGGGACATGAGTTTTCACTGTAACTTGCTTCACTGCACTATGCATAACACGAACGTGATGCAAAAGGGTAGATTTACTAGCAAGCACTTTTCCGCACTGATCACATGTATAGCTTCGTCCATGTATCAGGATATGCCTTTTCAAACTATCCTCTCGTTTAAAACTTTCTGTCACATTTCGAACATGCAAAGGTGGTAGTAGAATTATGAATCTTCAAATGACGATTCAAAGCAGATTTCCACTTGAATGACTTTCCACATTCTTGACATATGAATGAGGGACCATGCTCCTTAATATGTAGATTCAAATGCTTTCTTTCATCGAATAGCATGTCGCACTTTTCACATCTATAAGACTCATTCAGGAATGAAACCATTTTGTTGTATGAAATGTAATGCTTC